>NC_037681.1:44774220-44862326 GCF_003255815.1 Theropithecus gelada
CCGTCTAAAAAAAAAAAAAAAAAAAAACAACTTCATGTACATTTTATGGCAGTAAAGGACCGTGACTTCTCATCCTTCTCTACCATGAGCCTTCCAGTCAAGTGAGATCAGCTGTGTCATTTTACCCACGTAAAGCACTTCTGACTTTGAAGACCCTGGGAGTCTTCACTGATCCTCAAGTCCTACCTCCTCGGTGAAGTCTCCTGACTACTCCAGCCCTCGTTGGCCCACCTTCCAGTCCCTACAGACTCTGAGCCCGCACTACACTAGTTAGCTAATCATCTGATGCTCTTCTGTGTTGTACACTGTGATTTCATGTGTGTTCAACTTTTATTTAAGAGACAGAGTCTTGCTCTGTCACCCAGGCTGGAGTGCAGTGGAATGAGCCTAGGGTCCTGTAGCCTCGAACTCCTGGGCTCAAGCAATCCTCCTGCCTCAGCCTCCCGAGTAGCTGGGACTACAGATGCATGCCACCATGCCTGGCTAATTTTTTTTTATTTTGCATTTTGCACAGACGGGATCTTGCTATGTTGCCCAGACAGGTCTCAAACTCCTGAGCTCAAGCAATCCTCCTAAAGCGTTGGGATTACAGGCATGAGCCACTATGCCCAGCCTGTATTTGTTTTTTTATCCAAGCCATTGACCGCAGACAGCAGCCATGCTTGCTGTCTCTGTTTTTCCCCTACCCTTGCTCAACATAGGCTGAACCCTCCCAGGGCCCTCTGTGTATGTTTGTTAGTGAGAAGTGTCTGTTAGAAGAAAGGGTCTGAAAGGTTCAATTAGAGACTCAAGATCTGTGGGGTTCCCAGCTGTCCCTGGAGCAAGGTACCCTTGACAGCCAGTCTATGGTCTAGGAGAGAGTGAAGTTGATTCCTTTTCCTCCAGCTTCCTTTGGGTCTTTCCCCAACCTGGCCTCGGGCAAGGCTGACTCTGGGTTGCTTTTCTGTTGCTGTTAATCCCTGGAATTGGACCCATAGTTTGAGCCTCCTCTGGAAAAGGGATCACAAGTCTCTCCTTACACTGCTGGCTCCAGGTCACCTCTTGTAGACCAGGCCTAGGGGGTGGAGTCGGCCAGAGTACTAAACTCTCTGGGGTATGCTCTGGGCCTCCTGGCTGAGAAGGCTAAAACACTCACCATCAGTTCTGCTGTCTTCTCTCTCCCCAGGACCTGGGGAGAAAGGAGGAAGAGCCACTTCTCCTATCATGCTCTTTGGCTGGTCTCATCCATTCCTCTTCCATCCTTCACGCCTCCTCCTCTCAGGAGGAAGAGCCACTTCTCTTATCACTCTCTTTGGCCGGTCTCATCCATTCCTCTTCCATCCTTCACGCCTCCTCCTCTCTCTGTGTTGCGGTCCCCGTTTTCTTCTCCCCGACCACTGTCCCTCTGACAGTCTGTCCGACTTCCAGAGTTCATTTTCAGGCCTCTTTTCCTCATCTCCTCTCCTTTCCCACCTAGACTGAGCTCTTGTCAGCCCACCTTTCTGTTTCTGGCTGTTTCCACTGTTGCTCCCTGTCCACAGAGCAAATGGGGCAGGGAGGTGATGCCACCCTTGTGGGCCCGGCAGGGAGCTGGGTGATTTTTAAGCATTTTTCTCATTTTAAGGGCTAGGTGACAGAATGGTTGCCTGAGGCCCCACCTCAGAAGCTGGCCTAGAGTCCCGACAGGAGTTGTCTCACACTCCGTCCCACAGAACTGGAGGCGAGGTGGTGGCGGTGCTGGCATCAGACCACAATGTTAGGGGAGTAGCCGAAGCCCTCCGAAGTAGGCCACGCCTGCGCCATTGCACAGTTCGGAGCTCTCCCATCAGCCCTTCCGAGCACACTGTCTCAAGTCGCACATCCAAAGTGAAATGTGGGTGTTTTAATCACTGAAGAGAATCCTTAATACTGCTCCTTCAGCACATAGCTGTCTCTCCTGTGCCAGGAACCGCAGGGAGCCTATTGCTTTCCATCCTGAACTGGATCCAGAAGCATTAGGTGAGGCTCAGTACAATTTTCAGTTGTTATCATGGCAGGCCCTTAGAGACGCTTCTCAATTCTAGCAATTAGCCACGCAGGGGTCAACCAAGTGTTCTCAGCTCTAATTAACAGCTGTGTTGAATCTGGGACACATACAATTCCTTTGGGGATGTGCTCTTCAAACAGAAAGAAAGCCAGAATAGCAAGCTCTTTCCTCCTTATCAGAGGCTATGAAGTCTGAAAATGACTGCTGAGGGGATTCTTAATGAAAATACCGGGAAGCTGAGTGGCCTCCGGGCTGCATGTATGAATTTAAAGGCAAAAAGACAATCTCAGCTCGACTATGAAGTTATCTACTGGGGCTCAGGAGGCTCCGGGGAGCGCTGGGGGAGTTAGGTGCCTCTTAGCTCCACTCCCAGAGCCCAGTACACCCAGCAGGCTACATGATAATCATCACCACACAAATCAAAGGCTTGCTCTCTGGCTTCAAAAGGAAAAGGAACAGGAACAGGATACTCTGTGTTGGGACTCCTGCTCTGAGCGGGAACTATGCTGATGCCTGTTCAAGTTGTTCCCTGGGTATTCTGGCTTCTTGCCCTGCCTGACAGCTGCAGGAGTTCTGTAAGAAATCTGAGGGAGAATTTCCTTTGCAACCATGACTGAGAATCCAGGATCAAGAGCTTTGCAGACAGAAAAGACATTACCCTTCAAATATCCCAAGCCATCTATTAGGGTCAGCAAGCAGCCGGCAAAAAGCGGGGCAGCTGGCGGTCCAGTCCGGGGTGGAGAAAGTGGATTCCATCGGGAAACAGCCAGTTGAAGTTTTCTTTACTAACTGAGAGCAAATGCACCGAGGCATTTAAAAATAAGCATATGTTCATACTGGAATATTTCAAATGAACAGAAGCAACGCCTAAGGCCCAGATCAGTAAATATTAACTTTGTGACACATTTACTTCACAACTTTTCTTAAACAATTTGCGTATACATTAAAACCTACCCCTTCTTCCCCTGGCCCCAATCCCCACTCCCATCCTGAGGTTAGTAGGTATTTTTCTAGGTAAACCACAACCAGGGGTTTATATTCTTTTTTTTTCTTTCTTTTTTTTTTTTTTTTTGAGATAGAGTCTCGCTCTGTTGCCAGGCTGGAGTACAGTGGCGCAATGTTGGTTCACTGCAACCTCCGCCTTCTGGGTTCAAGTGATTCTCCTGCCTCAGCCTCCCAAGTAGTTGGGACCACAGGTGCACGCCACCATGGCCAGCTAATTTTTGTATTTGTAGTAGAGACGAGGTTTTACCATGTTAGCCAGGATGGTCTCGATCTCCTGACCTCGTGATCTACCCACCTCGGCCTCCCAAAGTGCTGGGGTTACAGGCATGAGCCACCACACCGGGCCTATATTCTTACTACATACGGATGCATCTATAAACAAAGATATCCTTCTCTCTGTTTTTGAAATGTAAGTGGTATCATTTTGTACTTCTCTTTTTGCAAACTGTTTTTATTTCCCTCACCGTGTTTCAGAATCAGCCACATTAATACATGTAAATCTTTGAAAATTATTTATTTATTTTTTGGGACAGAATCACGCTCTGTTACCCGGGCTGGAGTGCAGTGGCGCGATCTCAGCTCACTGCAACCTCCACGTCCTGGTTTCGAGCAATTCTCCTGCCTCAGCCTCCCAAGTAGCTCGGGCTACAGGCTCATGCCACCATGCCTGGCGAATTTTTGTATTTTTAGTAGAGACAAAGTTTTGCCATGTTGGCCAGGCTGGTCTCGAACTCCTCACCTCAGGTGATCCACCCACCTTGGCCACCCAACATGCCGGTATTACAGGGGTGAGCCACCACGCCCAGCCAATACATGTAAATCGAATAAATTCATTTTTAACTTTAAAAATATATTTTATTATGTGACTATATCAAAAGGTATTCATCCATAATCTCATTGAAAGACATTAAGTAATTTAATTTGGGAGGTAATCACAAACATTGTTGCAATGAATAGTCTTGTATGTGTCTTTTGGGGGATGGGGGAGTTTTGGGTTTTTGTTTTTGAGATGGAGTCTTGCTCTGTCACTCAGGCTGGAGTGCAGTGGCACAATCTCGACTCACTGCGACCTCTGCCTCCCGGGTTCAAGCGATTCTCCTGCCTCAGCCTCCCGAGTAGCTGGGATTACAGGCGTGCACCACCACGCCTGGCTAATTTTTGTATATTTAGTAGAGACGGGGTTTCACCATGTTGGTCAGGCTGGTCTCGAACTTCTGACCTTGTGATTCTCCTGCCTCGGCCTCCCATAGTGCTGGGATTACAGGCATGAGCCACCAAGCCCAGCTGGAGATATTTTTCTTGGGGCAATTGTTCTCAAAGTTTTGCTTTTGGGATCGTTTTATACTGTTAAAATTATTAAGGTCCCTAAGTAGCTTTTGTTGACATGGATTATATCCATTGGTATTTATAGTGTTCGAAATTAAAACTGAGAAATGTGAAAATATCTATTTATTAATTCATTTAAAAATCATAAACCCATCATATTTTAACACAAATAACATGCTTCTTAATAAAAAAAAAAAAACAACAACTATATTTTACCAAACCAAGAAAGTTAATGAGAAGAGGGGTATTGTTTTATATTTTTGTAAATCTCTTTCATGTCTGGGTTAATAGAAGTCAGCTGCAAGTCTCATATCTGCCTCTACCTTCAATGTGTTGCAACATGTTGTCTGGTTAAAGTACATAAAGAAATGCAGGCCTCACACAGATATGCAGTTGTGAAAGAGAATAGTATTCTAATAGCCTCAGTAATTTGGGATATTCTTTATGAAAAAAACTAAATCAAAAGTTAGCAAATAATAGTTTCTTAAAGATTAGTTGCAAAGTGGAATCTGAAATCATATCAATGTATTTCTCATACTCTATTATGTTAAAACCTATTGATCTTTCTTGATCATTTTGAAAATATTGGTTCACTGAATTATGTATGTCTTACAAATGTTGACAGATTTCATTCTACAGTATCAAAAACCCACATTTATTTATAGCACCACTGATTTAATCATAAAGGTTTTTAAAAATTGGGAAACCATCAAGTTCATGGTGGTGGACATAAGTTTTCCAAAAATCTAATTTTTGCTTGAAAGCTCAGAATTTATCGTTAGCAACAGATGCAGTCAGTCGCTTTCCTTGAAGTGACAGGCTCATTTTGTTCATTTTTTTGAGAAAAATGCCTGCCAAATTCTCAAGTCTGGATAACTATAGTTTGTCAGTCTTTCTTTCAAGTAAAAATGGTCTTCTATGAAAAAGTGGCTAGTTCAGCTCATAGCCCAAAACAATACATAAGAGGTTTTCCTTGCGAAAAGTACCACCATTCCTTGGTGTGGAAAAGTGCTTTCTGTGTCTTTCCCATCTCATTACACAGAATATTAATATTAAAAAGACATGGGCCAGGTATGGTGACTCATGCCTGTAATCCCAGCACTTTGGGAGGCCAAGGCAGGCAGATCACTTGAGGTCAGGAGTTTGAGACTAGCCTGGCCAACATGGTGAAACCCCGTCTCTACTAAAAATGCAAAGATTAGCTGGGCGTGGTGGAGTGTGCCTGTAGTCTCAGCTACTCGGGAGGCTGAGGCAGGAGAATCACTTGAACCCAGGAGGCAGAAGTTGCAGTGAGCCGAGATCTTGACACTGCACTCTGGCCTGGGCAACAAGTAAGACTTTGTCTCAAAAAAAAAAAAAAAAAAAAAAAAGACGTTTACTCAAGAGGCCAGGTGCGGTGGCTCACGCCTGTAATCCCAACGCTTTGGGCGGCTGAGCTGGGAGGATCACTTGAGGCCGGGAGTTTGAGACCAGCCTGGTCAACACAGCAAGACCCCATCCCTATTCAATTTATTTATAATAAATTATAAATAATAAATACAATAAATTATAATAATTTATTATTATTAAATGATAATAAATAAAAGAAATTTAAAAATAATAAAGACATCTACTCAAGACTTGAGATGTAGTAAGTTTTGCCAGTGATTTTTACTGCTTCATCTGAGTTGTTGGAGGCTCAGTGTGGGCACATCGGAGAGTTAAAGGCTCCGGGAAGTTTCAGTCCTGGTGGCCCCCACACTTCTGTGGGTTTTACTTCCAGGAGCCCTTCACAGTCTCATGGTCAACCCTGGAGATGAATCCCCTGTCCTTCTGGCAGGGAGAGGGGAAAAGTAACCATTTCGAAATATTCTCAGAACATTCCATTCTCCTCAACAAGGCCAGCCCTCAAGAGAAACTGTTTTACCAGGGCCTAACTGACTGGGGTTTTACGAGAGATTGACTAACCTGATGGAAAGGAAATACTAAATTCTGGCCCCCTCTAGCCTTTCTGTGTCACCTAAGGGGGGAATAAAAAGAAAACAAAGCTGAGAAGAACTTGTGAAGGTCAGGACACGGGGCACAGACTCACTAAAAGTCTGAGACCTAATCATAGGTCTACAGAACCCATCCCTTCTTCCAACACCTTACCAACACAGCAATAGGGCTCCTGTATGGTAACAGGGGAATACAGCCGAAAGAATGGCATGCCTTACACACTACTTAAGAAATCTCTAGGGAAATGTAAAGCCAATAGGGGAGAGAGAAACAAAGACACCAGAGGAAATGTTAGCCTCTGACACCTACAGCTGCAGCAAACAGAAAATAAAGCCTGACTCCCAAGCAGATAAACAAAAAACCTCACATGAAAGGCCTGTCCACCTCAGTTCCTTTTAATCAATATCATGTCTGGTTTACGACAAAAAATTACAAGGCCTGCTAAGATGCAAAAACACAGTTTGAAGAGACAGAGGAAGCATCAAAACCAGAATTCAGATATGGCAGAGATGTTAGAATTATCAGACAGGGAATTTTAAAATAATTATGATTAACGTGCTATGATAGTATTATTTGTGTGGTTCTAATTCTGACCCATTTTGTTTGATTCTTGTGCTGGATCTCCAGTACAAAGTTAAATGGAAGTCGGGATAGCAGTCACTTTTGTCTTTTTTTTCCCTGAATTTAAAAATGTTTCCAAAATTTCACTTTTTTCTTCTTTTCTTTCTTTCTTTCTTTTTTTTTTAGATTGGGTCACAGTCTGTCACACAGGCTGGAGTGCAGTGGAGCAGTCACGGCTCACCACAGCCTTGACTACTTGGGCTCAAGCGATTCTCTGCCAATCTTTTTTTTTTTTTTTTTTTTTTTTTGACAGAGTCTCAAGGCTGTCTCCAGGCTGGAGTGCAGTGGCATGATCTTGGCTCACTGCAACCTCCGCCCCGTGGGTTCAAGCAGTTCTCCTGCCTCAGCCTCCAGAGTACCTGGGATTATAGGCGTGCATCGCCATACCCAGCTGATTTTTTGTATTTTAAGTAGAGATGGGGTTTCACTATGTTGTCCAGGCTGGTCTCAAACTCCCGACCTTAGGCGCGCCCACTTCAGCCTCCAAAAATTCTGGGATTACAGGCATAAGCCATTGCGCCTGACCTCTCCGCCACATTTTAAAAATGATTTTGTAGAGATGAGATGTTGTTATGTTGCCCAGGCTGGTCTCAAACTCCTGGACTCAAGCCATCCTCCTGCCTTGGCCTTCCAAAGTGCTGAGATTACAGGCATGAGCCACTGTGCCTGGCCCATCATTTCACTGTTGAATACAACGTTTGCTGAAGGTTTTGGTAGATACCCCTTTTCAGGTTAGGGAAGTCTTCTATTTCTAGTTAGCTAAGTCTAGTTAGAGTTTTGCGTTTTTCTAAGTTATGAATAGATGTAGAATGTTATTGACCGATTTTCCTGTATCCTCTGAGATAATGACATGGTTTTCCTTAATTTATGTATGAATTGAACTGAAATAACAGATTTTTTTTCTTATGCATTTCATTATTGCATTTGTGCGACAAACCCAAATTGCTCATGATTGAAAAAAATAACCACATTCCTGGATTTGAATTGCTATTATTTTGTTTAGGGTTTTTACAATTTATATTCATAATCAAAATTTTCCTTTCTTGTACAGTCATTGGCTTTGATATCAAGCATATACTAGTTCATAAAATGAACTTTCCATCTTTGAACTCGTTTTTCTGGAAATAAACTTTCCTACAAAATCATATGAACTTTATGTTTTCTTTGTGAGAAATTTAACAATTACTCCATTTCTTTTATGATTATAGGTCTAGTAATAATTTCTATTTCTGATTAAATGTTATAATTTATATTTATCTAAAAAATACATGTCATTTGTCTTCAAATTTATTGGCACTAATTTGGTCAAAGTATTTGTATTGTAATCATAGTTATATCTTTATTTCATTTCCAATATTGTTTATTTGTACCTTCTTTTTTGGTTGTTTTTGTTTTGTTTTGTTGTTTGCTTGTTTGTTTGTTTTTTGAGATGGAGTCTCTGCCGCCCAGGCTGGAGTGCAGTGGCACAATCTCGCTTCACCACAACCTTCACCTCCCAGGTTCAAGCAATTCTCCCACCTCGGCATCCCAAGTAGCTGGGATTACAGGCACCCACCACCACACTCGGCTGATTTTTGTATTTAATAGAAACCGTGTTTCACCATGTTGGCCAGGCTGGTTTTGAACTCCAGACCTCAGGTGATCCGCCCGCCTCAGCCTCCCAAAGTGCTGGGATTACAGGCGTAAGCCACCGCATCTGGCTCATTCTTCTTTTCAGAATATATACATATGACACAGTAAATTTTCCTTACATATTCCTTGTCCTATGAGATTAATATGCAATATTTTCAGTTATTTATTTTAATGCAGTTTATATTTGTTATTATTTTTCTTTGAGAACTGAATTATTAAAACATATTTCTGTTATTTATTTCTGACTTTATCCCATTGTGCTCAGAAAACATGATCTCTATAGAAATTATTTAGTGTTTGTTAAGACTTCCTTTATGATATGTTTCATAGTCAATATTTGTAAATGTTTTCTATGTGATCTTGTAAATGATCTTGAAAAATTACACCTTCTCTAATTGTTGGGTGTAAAGTTCTATATGTGTCCATTGAATTTGTTAAGTCAGTTATACAAAATAGTCTATATCTTTAACTAAATTTATCTATTTGATATTATTTCCTGTGTGAAGAATGTTAAAAATCTTCCAGGATAATTATGGTTTATCAATTTTTCTGTAGACATTTTTCAAGTTATTCTCCGTACATTTTGAGGCTATGCTGTTAGGTCTGTATCTTCCCTATGACCTAATCAACCATTAATTTATTGAGCATCTGTTATGTCCCAGACATTGTTCAACACATTGAATTAAACAGTATTGAACAAAACGTAATTATTCTTTTTAGGCTGGGCATGGTGCTCACTCCTGTAATCCCAGCACTTTGCGAGGGGGAGGCGAGAGGATCACTTGAGCCTGGAAGGTCCAGGCTGCAGTGAGCTGTGATTGCGCTACTGTGCTTGAGCCTGGATGACACAGAGTCCCTATCTCAAGAAAAAAAACAAAAACAAAAAAGAATTATTCTCTGTTTTTCTTTTTTCTTTTCTTTTTTTTCTTTTTTTTTTTTTTTTGCGACTGAGTCTCACTCTGTCGCCCAGGCTGGAGTGCCTGATCTCGGCTCACTGCAACCTCCGCCCCCTGGGTTCAAGAGATTCTCCTGCCTCAGCCCCCTGAGCCCAGCAAATTTTTGTATTTTTAGTGGAGACTGGGTTTCACTATGTTGGCCAGGATGGTCTTGATCTCTTTACCTCGTGATCTGCCTGCCTCGTCCTCCCAAAGTGCTGGGATTACAGGTGTGAGTCACTGTGCCCGGCCTGTTTTTCTTTTTTTAAAGTTTTTTTGACACCAGGTTTTGTTCTTGTTACCCAGGCTGGAGTGCAGTGGCATGATGACACCTCATTGCAGCCTCAACCTCTTGGGCCCAAGTGATCCTCCTGCCTTGGCCTCCTGAGTAGCTGGGACCACAAGCATATGCCACCATGTCTAACTAATTTTTAAATTATTCGTAGAGACAGGATCTTCCTATGTTGCACAGGCTGGTCTCAAACTCCAGGGCTCAAGTGATTCTCCTGCCTCGGCCTCCCATTTGGTTGGGAATAACCCAACCAAAAGAGTTATTCTTTTTCTTATTATTATGTAATAATACTCTTTCCACTAAAAATATCTTTTCTTTAATGTTTACTCTGTATAATAATAATATTGGTGTATCTGATTTTTAAGAGATATATATTTTCCTCATTTTTTCCATCACTTTTTTCTCATCAATAAACGGCAGGGCATTATTGTTTTTAAAATTCAATCTGAGAATTGTAGACTATTTTTTTTTCAAGATAGTGTCTCAGACCGGGCACGGTGGCTCATGCCTGTAGTCCCAGCACTTTAGGAGGCTGAGGCAGGAGGATCACAAGGCCAGGAGTTCGAGACCAGCCTGGCCAACATGGTGGAACCCCATCTCTACTAAAAATACAAAACAATTAATTGAGTGTGGTCGTGCGCGCCTGCAGTCCCAGCTACTCCGGAGGCTGAGACATGAGAATTGCTTGAACCTGGGAGGCAGAGGTTGCAGTGAGCTGAGATAGTGCCACTGACTCCAGCCTGGGCAACAGAGCGATACTCTGTGTCAAAAAAAAAAGGCAATGTCTCGCTCTGTCACCCAGGCTGGAGTGCAGTGATGCAATCATAGCTCACTGCAACCTTGACCTCCTGGGCTCCAGTGATCCTCCCATCTCAGCCTCCTGAGTAGTTAGGACCACAGGCATATGCCACCACACCTGGCTAATTTTTTTTTTTGTAGAGACAGGTCTCACTATGTTACCCAGGCTGGCCTCGAATCCTAATCTCAAACAATCCTCCTACCTTAGCCTCCCAACGTTCTGCAATTACAGGTGTGAGCCACACTGCCCAGTCTGTATACTTTTAAATGACAGAAATAATTTCTTTTCTTTTACTTTGATCACTGATATACTTGGTATTAATTTTAGCAAGTTATTTTGTATTTTCTGTTTGCCAGACTCATCATTTGCTTCTCTTTTTCTCTTTTCCTGCCATCTATTATTTTGATTCTTTTAAGTCCTCTTTTCTTCTTTATCGGCTCAGAAGTCACATATTCTATATTTATAGTTTTACAGGCTTTTTTGCTATTGTTAATATTTAACATGTACATTTGCCTTAACAATGCTTAAAGTTGCTCAAGAATTCTAACCTCTTGATAGACCAGCCTGTTGGCCAGGCTGGTCTCGAACTCCTGACCTCAAGTGATCCGCCCGCGTCAGCCTCTCAAAGTGCTAGGGTTACAGGCATGAGCCACCACGCCCTTGTATTCTTTAAATTTGACCTCCCCTGTTTCCCATTTGATATCTTATTCTTGATTGGTATTTTACTTACCAGTCAATAATTTCTATTGTTTCTATAATTTCAATTATTTCTAACCCCGAATTGGTTTTCAATATTATTACTATAGTTTTTACAATATTTGTATATATTTAATTTACATGTTTACCCATTTATCTCAACCTTTTTTTGCATCTCACTTCATCATTTTTGTTTCAATTTCTTTCTTTAGGTACTCCAGGAGGAAACAGTTTTCATAGATTTTCATAGATCTCCAGTGATATCCTGTGAATAATAAACATTTTTTATTTCTCTGAAAACGTTCTCATTTTAGCCTTATTTTAAAGGATCCTTTAGTTATAAATGTGATTTTAGCTTAAATAGTTATATTCTCTTAGTTCTTTGAAGATATTAATCAAGTCTTTAAGATGCTGTTGCTGCTGATGAGAAATCTGCTGTCAGTCCAATTGTTATTATTTTGTAGTCATATGTCTTGTCTCTGGTTGCTTTTGAGACTTTATCTCTGATATTCTGTAGTTTCACCATCATTCGTATGTGTGTGTTTCAGCTTGTTCCTTCAATGTAAGGACTTAGATCTTTTTTGTAAGTGTGGAAACATTTGATCTATTATTTCTTTAAACATTGCCTAGCCCTCTGTCTTCTCCTTCAGGAACTCCTATTGGAGGTATATAGTATTTTCTGATTATGTCCTCTGTGTCTCTTAACTTTTCTTATGCATTTATCATTCCCTTTAATCCCTTTGTACTGCATTCTCTGTGATTTATTCAAATCTGTTTTTCAGTTAAGAAATCTCTCTTCAGCTATGTCTAACCTGCTGCTTAACTTGTTTAAACTTTTCATTTCAGTGACAGTGTTTTTATTTCTTAAAGTTATATCTGTATTTTAAAAATCTGCCTAGGTTTTTATCAGTATGGTTTCTTTTTTCCTTATGTATCTTTAATCATTTATTTAATTCATACTTCACAAATTTTTTTTTTTTTTTGAAACGGAGTTTCACTCTGTCCCCCAGGCTGGAGTACAGTGGCATGATCTCAGCTCACTGCAACCTCTGCCTCCCAGTTTTAAGTGATTCTCCTGCCTCAGCCTCCCAAGTAGCTGGGACTACAGACACATGCCACCATGCCTGGCTAATTTTTTGTATTTTTAGTAGAGATGGGATATCACCGTATTGGCCAGGGTGGTCTCGATCTCCTGACCTCATGATCCACCCACCTCGGCCTCCCAAAGCTCTGGGATTATAGGCGTGTTTATGTGTGTATGTATGTGTGTGCAGTTTTAAGAAATTTTATTGCATGTATAACTTTGGTGTTTTTTTTTTTTTGTTTCTTTTTTTTGAGACAGGGTCTCGCTCTGTCACCCAGGATGGAATGCTGTGGCATGATCATGGTTCACTGTAGCCTTGACCTCCCCAGTTCAAGCAATCCTCCTGCCTTAGCCTCCTGAGTAGGTAGGACTACAGGTGCATGCCACCACACCTGGCTAATTATTTTGTACTTTTTGTAGAGACAGGGTTTCACCATGTTACCCTGGCTAGTCTCAAACTCCTGGGCTCCTGGGCTCAAGACCTCTACCTCCCAAAGGTGAGCCACCAAGCCCAGCCACATGGATACCTTTGTGTAACCACCACCGCAATCAAGATACAGAATTGTTCTATCACCACAAGGCTCCCGCATGCTGCCTCTTTAGAACCACAAGCATTTACCTCATGCTTCCACCTTATCCCCAACCCTTGGCAATCACTAATCTGCTCTCTACTTCTATGATTTTGTTATTTCAAGAATGTTATATGAGTGGAATAATACAGCATATAATCTGTGGAGATTGGTTTTTTTCAGTCAGCATAATTCCCTAGAGATCCATTCAAGTTCTATGTATTGATAGTTTACTCCATTTATTTGTTTGTTTAGAGACGGAGTCTCACTCTGTCGCCCAGGCTGGAGTGCAGTGGTGCCTTCTCAGCTCACTGCAACCTCTGCCTCCCGGGTTCAAGTGATTCTCCCACCTCAGCCTCCCAAGTAGCTGGGACTACAGGTGCGCACCAACACGCCCAGCTAATTTTTGTATTTTTAGTAGAGATGGGGTTTCACCATTTTGGCCAGGCTAGTCTTGAACTCCTGACCTTAGGTGATCCACCCACTTTGGCCTCCCAAAGTGTTGGGATTACAAGTATGAGCCACCGCACCCAGCCCTGTATTTATTTTCACATGAAATATATGGTCATATCTTTTGCCCATTTTAAAATTATATTTTTATTTTATTTTATTATTTTTTACTGTTGAGTTTTGAGAGTTCCTACATGTTCTAGACACAAGTCCTTTGTTGGATATGTGGTTTGCAAATATTTTCTCCCCATCTGTGGCTTATCTTTTAATCATCCTCACAGAAGTTACAGAGCAGAAGTTTTAAAATTTGATGTCAACTCCTTAATAACTGTAACCTAAATAGATATTTAGGCTAGTAAGTAGTCTCCTTCCGATTTGCTGTTATAGCTAGTTCTTAGGATACTAATTCTTCCTATTGTTGTGCATAGGAGCTCTCCCTCGTCCTGGTTCATTGATTCATCTCTTTTATATTTTATGAACTTTTGAAGAAGGTGTTCTTTTTCCTTCATCTTAGTGCCCTGAACTGTGAGTGTCACTCTACTTTGATGTTTCACATTTTCTCTTGCTAGGGCTTAAGAAATTTTATGGATCCTGGACCAGTTTGGGGATTTCTGTAGCTTAGAGGCATAAAAAATATCCACTTTTCCAGTTTACTACAGCATAATTGGATTTACTGCACTAATTTAGATCACTCTTTGTTTTTGGCATTTGTGGTTTCCTTTTTTTTTCTTTTTTCCTTTCTTTCTCTCAATCTTGACTATGTAATTAAATTTTTGTATTATTTTATAAAGCATTTTAGTATACTTGTAGTGAGAGTTCATTCACATTAGCTTAATATCCCATGTTGTCAAAACAAAAACAATCCATGTAAGTGTTTTAATCTTGAAGAAAATCACATATAATTTTGGTACAGAGGGTGAAAACTTAAGAATTAAAAAAAATTAAAAGAGAGATAAGATAAACAGTGAAGTTAAAATGAAACATTTGACAGGGAAGCCCCTAATATTTCTTTACTCATTAAGGTACAGATTTGGACGGAAAGCACCAGATTTTCTTTGATCTTTCTGATTGTTTTTTTTCTCTGATCTCATTTCTACCGCCCTTCCCTTTAATAGACTTTTTTCCCTTTGATTTCCCAGGATATACTCAGTGTAAATTGTTCTGGCTTTCTCCTGAGCTTTGTTTTCTGAATTTTCCTCCTCACACCCTCTCATCCCCAATCCTGAGTTATATTTTTGGAGCTCTTGTTCTAACTTGACAACTAGTTTCTGATTACCCAGCCACTTCCCATACTTATCATCTGGCCAGGATAAACCAGGCTTATCTCAACAATTCTAGTGCTAATTTTATATCTTTAATCCACAAATTGCTTGCTGTTCTTAGTCCCCAACATTTTCATGCCAAAAAGTTTGCATAAAGTTAGTTTCTTTATGGGGAGAATTTTGATAAATGGAAGGAGTGTGCACAATTCTCTGTTGCCATCATTAAAGTGGAAGTGGAAAGGCTTTGCGTTGTGAAATAAAACCATTTCTTCATTCTCACATTTAGTTTTTTTTCAAGTCCACACACATTTCTACTTCTCTGTTTTGTGTAAACAATGGTGCTTCCTTTTTTTTCTTTAAGAGAGAAAATCCCTGTCACCCAGGCAGCCTCACCTTGAACTACTGGGCTCAAACAATCCTCCTGCCTCATCTTCCCTAGTAACTGGGACTACAGGAAAACACACTGTGCCTGGCTATTTTTTTTATTTTTAATTTTTAGAGATTGGGGTCTCACCCTATTGCCCAGGCTGGTGCTTCTGATTGAAGTCCTCCAAAGGATTTTCATTGCATTTAGACTGAAGTTTAAATTTCTCACAGTGGCCTACAAGGACCTACATGATCTGACCTTTGCCTAGTCTTCTTACTCAACTCTGTATCTTCGTTTCAATGGATAGATTCAGGTATTCTTTTATTTCTACACATTTTTATTAGATAATTATAATTTTAAATATAATTCTGTTTTAATTTTTTTTTATTCTTTATAAACTCCAATTTTCCATATGTTGGATCTTCTCTGCTGATCTCTGATAGATACTACTCTGAATCAATTTTACATAAATGGATATCACTTCAACTCAAGCATATACTAAGTGCCAAGTATGCTAGAATATACCCTAGTCAGTGATTTTTTTTTAAGAGATCACACATGTTTCATTTTGCTGTCTATGAGCTGATAATTATACAAAGGCAGTGTATATGGAGAAAACAGCTTGAGGCTGGGCATGGTGCCTCGTGCCTGTAATCCCAGCACTTTGGGAGGCCAAGGTGAGCAGATTGTTTGAGCCCATGAGTTCAAGACCAGCTTAGGCAACATAACAAAGCCCTGTCTTTACAAAAAATATCAAAAAAGAAAATTAGCTGGGTGTGGTGGCATGCCTGTAGTCCCAGCTACTCAGAAGGCTGAGGCAGGAGGATCCCTTGAGCCTATGAGGTCAAGGCTGTAATGAACAAAGATTGTGCCATTGCAGTCAAGTTTGGGTGGCAGAATGAGATCTCATCTCAAAAAAAAAAAAAAAAAAGAGAGAAAATGGCTTGATAAAAAGTGAAAGTGTCAATAATAGAAAAGTAACTACTAAAACAGGATAAAGGCATTAGATGATATAGAATCGAACTGTGTAGCCAAAAACAGTAAGAAAGGCTGCTTATAAAATTCAGGTTTAATGGGCTCTGTGGAAGAAATCTTATCTTTTCCATTCATTTATTAATGCTCACATTGATCTTTATTTTAACACTCACTGACATTATATTTATACTTCATATTTTCTTATCTTTATGCTACTTTGTGTGCTTTGAACATTTATGTGCACCCCCCGCCATCCCAGAATTCACATTTTGAAACCTAATACCCAACGTGAGGGTATTTGGAGGCAGGGCCTTTGAGAGGTGATTAGGTCATGAGGGCAGAATGAATGCTCATGAATGGAATTCATGTCCTTATGAAAAAGGCTCCAGAGAGATTCCCACCCCTTCTACCATGTGAGGTTACAATGAGAAGATGGCCTTTCTATGAGAAAGTGGGTTCTCTTCAGGTGTAAAATCTGCTAGCACCTTTACTCTGGACTTCTAGCCTCCAGAATTATGAGCAATAAATTTCTGTTATTTATAAACCACTCAGCATATAGTATTTTGTTATAGCCTCTAGAACAGCCTAAGACACTACTGAATAAATGTTCCCCTGGCAGATATTTGATGCTTTTTCTGTGTTCCTTCAGAATTTTGTACAGACTTCTATTATAGCACCGATCCCTTGAGCTGTAAGATAGTTTAGCTCAGTGGCCCAGAGTGGAGACTCTAAAGTCAGACAGATGTGACATAGATTCTTACTAGTCTTGTGACCTCAATCAAATTACCTGACCTACAAGCTTCATCTTCTTGATCTGTCAAATGAGGGTAAGAATAGATTGTCATAAATGCCAAATCAGACATTGCATGTAAAGTGCTTAGTACAGTGTCTGGCACATAGTAAACATCAATTCATTTTTTTTTTTTTTTTTTTTTTAAGAGGTGGGGTTTCATCATGTTGTGCAGGCTGATCTCCAACTCCCAGGCTCAAGAAATCCACCCACCACAGCCTCCCAAAATGCTAGATTTACAAGCATGAGCCACAGTACCCAGTCAATTCATCTTTATAGGCACTTGTCTGCCTTACTATACTACAGTCTCCATGAAGATGAGAACCATGGTTTGTTCTTTTTTTGTACTCAAGTACCTGACAGGGAGTAAGTCCTAGTGCTTGTTGGGTGAATTTGCAGCTCTGTATAATAGTCCTTTTTCTTAATCAAAGGTCATATGCCATGTTGGTTCACTATCTAGGAGACTTCTAAACAGAGAACAGAGAGCCTAGCATGTGCTCATCTGGTAAGGCGTGTACTTCGGGGTAAATAGTTATTGATACTTGTAACTCTTTTTAACCAGTGATCTGGAAAACCCCATTAGTCTGGCTTTCCCCAATGTTCTTGTGCCCATTAATTTTTCTGTCCACAGAGTATTTTACCATCCCCATTGAAGACATGCCTGCGGTTTCCTGGGATGACTAATTATTTTCTTTTAAATTCACCTCTAAATCTTTATTCCAGAGCATCCTGTATGCAGCTAAAGTTATTAATATTTTGCATTTAGCACCCCGAGAAATATCAGCATTCAATTATGGACCACATTCTCCTCTTTTCTCTAGTTGCTCCAATGTTGCATTTCCCATGAAGTTTATTAAGAATTTAAGGAGGGAGGAAAACAACCCAGCTATCTTTCCCTTTGACTGCACTAATCTACATTTTCCCTTTAAAAGTAATGTGTGGTGATATGGTTTGACTGTGTCCCCACCCAAATCTCATCGTGAATTCCCACGTGTTGTGGGAGGAACCTGCTGGGAGGTAATTGAATCATGGGGGCAAGTCTTTTCCCTGCTGTTCTCAGGATAGTGAATAAGTCTCACGAGATCTGATGGTTTTAAAAATGGGAGTTTCCCTGTACAAACTCTGTTTTTGCCTGCCGCCATCCATGTAAGACGTTGACTTGCTCCTCTTTGCCTTCTGCCATAATTGTGAGGCATCCCTAGCCATGTAGAACTGTAAGTCCATAAAACCTCTTTCCTGTATAAATTACCCAGTCTCGGGCATGTCTTTATTAGCAGCTTGAAAGCAGACTAATACATGTGAATATATTGGTATAGATATAGGTATTATTGTGGCTATACTGGAAACATAATATAGTTTTTTATATGGATGAAAAAGTCTGGAAAAATACATCTCAACAAGTTAACAGTGGTCATGATTGGGTGGTGATATTATCAGTGTTTAGTTTTTCTTTCTACTTCTCAAAATAAGGCCTTGATGGGTTGGTTTCTTTTCTGCTTTCACTTTAGCTGTAATAATTCTCTGAGACTATTAACTGCTTTCAAAGTCTATTTTCCCATTCGTTTAGGTAATAGGACCCTTGCTTTTTAGCTGAATACAAGATGACCAGAATAAAGACTACGTTTTCCAGCCTCCCTTGAAATTAGCAAGAGTCGTGTGTCCACCTTCTGGTTAATAGGATGCAATTAGAAATGTCATGTGCAATTTGTTGAAAGTGTCCTTGAATGGAAGATGCACTCTCTTTCCTTTCTTTTCTCCTTCTTGCTGACGGGGAGGCAGATATAATGACTAGAAGTTGAGCAACCCTTTTGGACCAGAAGGATAAAAGTCACACCCTAGGGATGGCAAACTGAAAAGCTGAAAGAGGTCTAGGTCCATGACAATCCTGCAGACCTTGCCAAACTGGCCTTAGACTTCTCATCTCTAGATGTTTTACATGAGAGCAACATATATGTTTAAGGAATGATTAATTTGGGTTTTATGTTATAGACAAATCAAATCCTAACTGATGTGAAATTAGTGTATAATTCATATTTTCCTTTGCTTCAGTAGTGAAGAATTTGTATTATATGCTCTTCCCCAGACACGCTTAACATAATTTCTGTAAGTGAACTGTCAAGCTTTAATTCTTAGGCAGTTTTAAGATTATTAAATCTTGTAAATCTCTAGTTCAATGAAAACATTAGCATATGTTTACCAGAACACACATAAAAAATGTTTATGGCACAATCCATTTGTAATAGCAACAATTTATTAAACCACTGATAAACATGGTTAAATAAATTGTGGTATATTCCTGCTATTGAGTGTTACACAATGGTGAAAATGAATAGCGTATGATCACAATATTATTGATCAACCTCAGCAATATAGTATTGAGCCAAAAGAACAAGTCCTAGAAGACAGCATATAATACATTCAAAACAAATAAAAGTAGTATACTGTTGAGGCCCACGCAAATGTGTAATAAAATATAAAGAAGAGCAAAGTATGATAAAAACAAAATTTAAAAGAATAGTTACTACTGAGAAGAATGTTGGGAGCTGGTATGGGATGGAACAGGTAGGTTGATATATGTCATGGAGAGTTTTTGGCTTTTGGGTTGAGAGGTGGGGTTATGAGTGGTTTCTTGTATTATTATAACGCATACAATGTAAATAAACGAAGTGAGGTTTATGTAAAAACCAACGGGCCAGTCATAGCCCTTGATTCATGACACACTATTAACATGAATCAGAACTGTGATTAATCCAGTTTTGTGCTTCTGAAGTTCATAAAACAATCATTCCACTTAGGAAGCTGCCTATTATGCAGGCCTGGTTTTATTTCTATAAACCAGGCAACAAGGATGGATGTGTTTCTATTTGTGTACCCAACTGTTTCCCTAACCAGGTTTTTAAAAATAAACTTTTAATTTTAGAATACTTTTAGATTTACAGAAAAGTTGCAAAGATAGGACAGAGTTCCTGTAACACCCCCCTACCATCACCACTTCCCCGACTGATAACACCTTGCATTACTGTAGTACATTTGTTCCCACTAATGAACCAATGTTGATACATTATCATTACCCCTAGCCAGACTTCAGGCTTCCTGAGAGCATAGTCCATGCATTTTAGCATTCCCCATTTTGCATCTAGTCAGTATTTTGCATGTGTTGAATTGATGAGGAAATAAACTTTTTAAATGACCAAATGTTCTGCAACAATAAGCTCCATATTTTATAATCATTTATAATTTGCTTTAAGCAGCTTTAGCTGCTTTGACATAGAACCCTGAGCTAAGTTGGGTTCTTAAAAGTCATTGTTTCTGAATTATTTACCAGCATTCTCATTAGAATGAGCCCGGGAAGCCAAATGCTGAACTGGTTATTTTTTTTTCCTTCCCTAAGTTTCTTTCCTAAACCAGGTCACGGAAAATAGATGCTATTTCTTTAAATAATATAACCAAGCTGATCCCTGGATTACAATTAGGTTACGTAACTTGCTTATGAGCTGCTTTTCATTAAAACTTGCAGTGGGCAATGGGGCTTTACGTTTCAGAGCAAAGCCGGGGAGAACAATCCTGCCGAAAGCCAGAACACATGCGGTGTCAGTGGCAGAGACTGCAAGAATTTCGGCACGAGATTGAGTTCAATGTAGGCGACTCCTTTTCTCTGTAAATCCTTAAAACATCCTTTGTCCTACCAAACTTGCTGGTTCCAAATACGTCTAAAATGTACATGCTGAGGGCCCACTCCGTAAGGGAAGATCGCGTGGCCGGTCCCCAGAAGACTGTGGAATGAGGAGCCCTCCAGGGAGAACATTATCAAGTTTCTGCAGAACCATAGCTCAGTTTTATTTCTTGCAGAACACACATTACTAGGAAACATTTTAAAGATGTGGACGAGGGAGGTAACAAAAACCCTAGTTCCAGCCGATAACCATATATTCGCAAATAAGCATTTCATAGGTACCAAAATAAAAGTTTAAGGTGTCAGATCAGGCAGAAAACAAGAAGCATGGTGTCAAAATCCAAAGAAAAGAAGTCTGAAGAAAGTCGGGATAAGGGTTCATCAAAAAATACAAACATCTGTTCTGAAAAATGGAGAGAAAGCCAGCTTTCCCTAGAAAGGAAGTTGTTCGTTGCTGCTATACAGGATACTCACTACAGGCTGAAAGCCTTTTTTTTTTTTTTTTTTTTTAATTTTTTGAGACAGAGTCTTGCTCTTGTCGCCCAGGCTGGAGTGGTGCAGTGGTTCACTACACCTCTGCCTCCCGGGTTCAAGCCATTCTCCTGCTTCAGCCTCCTGAGTAGCTGGGATTACAGGCGCACGCTGCCACATCCTGCTAATTTTTGTATTTTAGTAGAGATGGGGTTTCACCATGTTGACCAGGCTGGTCTCGAACTCCTGACCTCGTGATCCACCCACCTTGGCCTCCCAAAGTGCTGGGATGACAGGCATGAGCCACTGAGCCTGGCCTTTTTTTTTTTTTTTTTTTTTTTTTTTTTGAGGCAGAGTCTCGCTCTTATCACCCAGGCAGTGCAATGGCGCAATCTCAGCTCATTGCAACCTCTGTCTCCCGGTTCAAGTGACTCTCATGCTTCAGCCTCCCAAGTAGCTGGGATTATAGGCACGCACCAACCTGCCGGTTAATTTTTGTATTTTTAGTAGAGACGGGGGTTTCACCATGTTGACCAGGCTGGTCTTGAACCCCTGAACTCAAGTGATCCGTCCGCCTCAGCCTCCCAAAGTGCTGGGATTACAGGTGTGAGCCACTGCGCCTGGCCAGGATGAGAGCATTTTCGATACTCATATTAAGACTGTCTCCTAGAAGATGATAAATGCTAGAAATCAAAGTTTTACAATTAGAGTAAGCAAAGTTGTCAGAGAATGGGACAAAACCCTCTTGACGATCAATTAATGGGGGAGAGCGCTGCTGGAGATTGAGGCAGAACAGGGCCATGGGAAGAAAGGACAATATAATGCCAAAATTCTACCAAATACAAAATTCTTTTTTGAAATGGAATGATTGCACAGCGATAAAAATAGCAATCAGGAACAATTAAATGAACCTGGAGCCCTTCATGTACTTGAAGAAACACCTGTAATTTACTATATGGGAACAGCAAAAAGGATAATTATTTAAGCAGCTAAACTAAAGCTTGTTTCTTAACTTTTGATAAATGTGATCTCTTACAAATTCTCAAAGTAGAGAAGGATATTTTATTATACAGCTGTCTAAAATATTGGTTAAAGAGAACTTTTTTGTTTTAACTTATAGTTAACTTTTTAAAAATTATGGTTAACTTTTAACTTTCAACTACCAATATTTCATATTTATAATTGACTTTTGTAAGTTTTTAAACTGAAAAGTAAACTTTTAACTATCAATATGACCAATGTAAAAGTGAACTATATGCTTGGATGCAAAGCAGTTCATTAATTCTAATGGTATTGCACATTAATCTTGGCTTCAACACAGTCCAAAACTTGCCTAAGCCCTGTTGGTTGCTGGGGAGTTTTTGATTCTTGTGTATGTGTCTAATTTACTAATGAACCTTGGTGTCATTTAGGGCTGAACCAAGCGCATCTGAACGGGTCTGGCCGATCGCAGGCAGCTGGGGAAGGACACCCCGGTGTACTGAGCAGAGCTGGAAGAACACCAGCGCCGGGATGAGTCAGAGGCTCTCAGAGTGTGTAGTGAGTCAGAATCAGTGCCCCCATCCCCCAAGCTGTAGCAAAAAATCAAAAAATAAAAAGGAAAAGAAAAAAAAGGGAGGTATTAAAGGACACACCACAAACCCCCTCTCCATGACTCTTGGTACCCTGAGTGTTATGGACCTTGCCTATTCCAAGGAGGCACAGGCCAGAGGCCATAATGTAAGCCATGGCCAGAGGTGAAACCAGCAAATCTAACTTCAACCCTAACTCTAACGTGATGGACAGCAAGAAAGGGGACAGGTGGGCCAGCATCTGTCACTGGGGTGTCATCACCAGTGATGCATCTTGGGGAATCTGCAAGTGATCTTGGGAGCTGAGAATGCACCAGAATATGTGAGCTCTGGTGTCTTAGAGACTTTGGTTTAAATGTAAATCCTTCCTTTGTCATTAAGCAGGTGTTATTGGGACAAGTCTGTTAAACTCTGAGACACACATCCCTAATCTGAAGGTAATAATGTCCTTTCTCATTAGATGGTTGGTTTGGTGGGGGTGAGGGGTACAGATTGCTAAACAGGATTTCATGGTTTCACTTAGCTCAACACTGAGCCTGACATCAAAGACGTACTCCTTAAATATTTGCTGAATAAATGTCTAAGTGATGCCACCACTAGATCACCCAGCTGAGGCTGTGCTTGACACCTGGTTGACATGTTTTCCAGGACACAGTCTCTTAAGACCCTGTTGCCTATCCCCTGGAGATCAGGAGTAGAGTCTGTTTCCTAATCTGGGAATTTTCTGTGTCCTATAGAAAAAGCTTATGCAGAAAACTTACATATGGAAATATCTCAAATATCCAAAAGCACTGTTCAATAATCTACAGACATGCACAGTGTTCGTGAAAATGACTCTCCTAGCCAGTGCGCCACTGGTGAAGATTAATATCTTGGTGATGAGAAACCAGAGGCTTTTGAGGCTTATTTCAGTATTTGTGCTCATTTTTGGAGAACTATCATCCAGAATTCTTTTGACCAAATTTTACTGAAGGCTTCTCCTCTGCAAGGTTTTGTTTTAGGTCCACCCAACAGAAAGAATGACAAGATAACATTCTGAAGCCCTATCTAAAGCCTGCAGTCTTATAGAGGTAAATGACTGCACAGATGCCTGTAGTCCAGGGGCAAGCTGTGGAACAAGAAGCCTGAAGACAGAGTTGTGAGACTGTCTCATTAATTTTCGTAATTCTCACTGGATCTATTATTCTGTCACACAAAAAATAATGATCATAATCATGATAATGATGATGAGGATGATGATGATGATAGTAATGTAATTGCAAACATCCCGAGTGCTTCCTATATGCCAAACACTGTGCTAAGGGCTCCGTGCATTCACATATTGCTTCATTTAAGTTTTACAACTCTGTCGGGTAGCTTCTCTTTTAAACTTGATTACAGATAAGAGAATTAAGGCAAAACCTTTTTCTGGAAGATGCAGAAGACATTCATTTGCTCGTTCATCTGAGT
This sequence comes from Theropithecus gelada, assembly GCF_003255815.1. Taxonomy (NCBI): domain Eukaryota; kingdom Metazoa; phylum Chordata; class Mammalia; order Primates; family Cercopithecidae; genus Theropithecus; species Theropithecus gelada. The sequence goes on from NC_037681.1 coordinate 44,798,170, forward strand.
TTCAGCATCATATAAAAATTTGGGAAACAAAAATGGAATAAAAAATGTCTTATGTTTCTAGATGGTGCTAGAAAGTAGACTTTGAGGGAAAAGAAGAAGAAAACTAACATTATTTGAATATTATGATGTGCCAAGCACCTTTACACATATGATTTTGTTTAATCTTAATTTTGCAGGTGAAAAAAATGGAAGATTAGAGAGTTAACATAAGTTGAGCCCCCAAATGCCTGACTTTAAAATCCGCATTCTTTCCGTTCTATTACGGAATTCTGGCTCTGTCACTTACTACCCATCTCTGACTTTTTTTCTTTCTTTCTTTCTTGTTTTTTTTTGAGACAGGGTCTCACTCTATGGCCCAGGCTGGAATGCAGTGGTGCAATCGCGGCTCACTGCAAATTCCACCTCCTGGGTTCAAGAGATTCTCCTGCTTCAGCCTCCCGAGTAGCTGGGATTACAGGCACTTGCCACCACTCCTAGCTAATTTTTGTGTTTGTAGTAGAGATGGGGTGGGGGAGTCTCACCATGTTGGCCAGGCTGCTCTCGAACTCCTGACCTCAAGTGATCTGCCCACCTCAGCCTCCCAAAGTGGTGGGATTACAGACGTGAGTCACCACGCCTGGCCCCATCTCTGACATTTTTAAAACTTCGGTGTTGTAACAGTAAAATGGAGATGAAAAGCCTGACCACCCACCCCCAAGGATGTTTTGAGAAATCATGTGAAGTAATCGAGATGTTTGACAAAAATGAAACAGGCATGGATGTTGAGAGCAAATAATCCAAATTTGAATGAAGGAGATATGAGCATAACTATGATACAAAACGTTAGCATCATCATACTTGTTTGAGCAAAATGCCTGCAGCACAGAAAAGAGTTATTGCTGTTGCCTGGGTGAGCCACGGAAGAGTCTGTAGAGAAACTGACATTTGAGCTAAGCTCAAACGAGGAGGGTTTCATTAGGTTAAAAAAAGAAAAACAACAGGGAAGTTGAGGAAGGGCATTGTAAGGAGAGGCCACAGTGGAGGCAAAGGAATGGAGGAGTGAGAGCTTGTGATATGTCCAGGGCACAGTGAGTTGTAGAGAATACCAGAGGACCATGTGCCCTGGGAGTGGCAGATGACGAGCCTGGAATGACTGGACCAGATTTAGAAGGGCCTTGAATGCCACCCTAAGGTCTTTGCACTTAATTTTGTAGGCAACTGGGAGCCACCAAGGGTGATTACCCAAAGAATCCATAAGGACAAAGAGTCTGAACAGGGCCTTTTGCCATTCTGTTCTTGTGATGATCACAAAGTCCCATGTTCAGAACATCACAGTCTGTTGCCATGGAAATAGTAATGGGCCTCACTATGGGAATAAATTATCCTCATCATTATACCTTTCTTCCAAGGAACTCAAAGTGTTTGTTGTATGTGTTTTCTTTTCTTTCTTTCTTTCTTTTTTTTAAATAGAAGCACCAGATGGTGGTTAAGGGAAAGAAGAAAGCCTAAAGACTGTTGAATTAAAGGAGATTTCAAAGGAATGGAAGGAAAAACACAAGTTGAATTTTGAAAGGTTTAATCAAAACAGATGGCAGAATATCTCAGCCTGAGGGAAGGGGAAAACTGTCTCAGAAGCCATCTGATTTAGGAGCTTCTTCACCCTGGCTTCCTGGGTCCCTGTCTGCTCCCGCCTGCAGGCTGACTGTTCAGACTGGTTAATGAGGAAGGAAAGGTGTATGTGTGCACACGCATGCATGTGTGTACCAGATAATAGATATGCCAGACACGAGAATTAACATTGTTAAAACGCCCTTTTAATTAAAGTTCTATAAATACTGGTTTATTATGCATGGAATCTTTATTTTCAGATTTTTTTTTTAAATAATCCACAAAGTTTTATTATCTTCACAAAATTGTATTTGCTGTTTCCAGTCTGGGGGTAGAAGAAGGAAACTATTGTTTGTGCTTATCTAATTTGCACACACTTTCCTATATCACCTTTTTATTTTTTATTTGTTTATTTTGAGTCAGAGTCTCACTCTGCTGGAGCACGGTGGTGCCATCATAACTGACTGCAGCCTCCAACTCCTGGGCTCAAGCAGTCCTCCCGCCTCAGCCTTCTGAGTAGCTGGAACTACAGGCATGTGCCATGTGCCACCATGCCCAGCTAATTTTTTTTTTTTTTTTTTTGAGACAGAGTCTCACCTCTGTTGCCCAGGCTGGAGTGCAATGGTGCAATCTTGGCTCTACCTCACGGTTCAAGCAATTCTCCTGCTTTGGCCTCCCGAGTAGATGGGACTGCAGGTGTGCGCCACCATTCCCAGCTAATTTTTTTTTTTTTTGTATTTTTAGTAGAGACAGGGTTTCACCATGTTGGCTAGGCTGGTCTCAAACTCCTGACCTCAGGTGATCCACCCGCCTCGGCCTCCCAAGGTCCCGAGATTACCAGCGTGAGCCACAGCGCCCGGCCTAATTTTTGCATATTTTGTCGAGATGGGGTTTGTCATGTTGCCCAGGTTGTTTTTGAACTCCTGGACTCAAGCAATCCACCCACCTCAGCCTCCCAAAGTGCTGGGATTACAGGTGTGAGCCACTGTGATTGGCCCAAGTATCATCCTGTTTTAATTTATTGCTCAGGATAGAATAATCCTATTGTTATTCCTTGTTACAGAGGTAGGCCCACAGAGATTGCAAATATTGCCCACGTTACTTCTAAATGGCAGATACGTAGCAGAGCCCTGGTCTGAACTGTGGTCAGCTCAGGCTCTTTCCAAAACTCTGAGAGACTTCTGGACCTGACACTCCAAACAGAGAATCTGAGCAAGTTACTCATTCTGCCTGAGCCTCAGTTTCCTCCATAGGATGGAAAAGCAATGCCTTCTCCAGCATTCTTCCTTTAGGGGCGTGGGCATGGAATGGAACTTGAGTCTGAAGAATGGTAGACACTATGTACAGTTCTGATATCCTGTGCACCTCATTTGAGACCTCTGTGCCCGTGTCTTGCCAGGCTGCCCAGGTTATTTTGAGTGGGCAACTCAAGTTCTAAGGATTGAAATAGTTTTGTTTTGTTTTGTTTTTAATTATAAAATGCAAAAGACAGGAAGAAGTTAGGACATTGGGGTGCTGGAGAGGTTACATTTATATAACAAGTATTTAATGAGTGTCTACTAAGTGCCTTCACTGTGTTAATTGGTGGGAATACTAAAATAAGCAAAATGCACAGGGTCCAGCTACCTTAGAGGGCTTAGAAAAAGAGCAGGCATGCAAGGGTTTCTACCTGGAAGCTGCATTTGAAATGAGGTTTTAGCCATTATCATCCACAGCTTCCTAAACTGATATCTTATTCTGTCTTCAAGGAGGGAAGGAAAAGCATGTTTTTCTTAACCTGCTCTAACAATCTTAGGCATCCGTCCCCACTCCCTGTTCTCCTCAATACAGATCATCCTTACCACATACAATGCTTTTCAGCCTCCTGAATATTTTTGGTTTAGATATGAGCCTCAAATTAGATGGATCAAAATGCTTGAGGATGAATTCTTTATCATTCTACTGTTTATGGACAGCCCGACTGCATAGAAATGCACTGCTGGCTGATAACCCAACCGTCTGGCTGCAGATTGTGGTTTTACTGTGAGTAGGAAGGGGAAGAGAGCAGGGCGAGACAGCTGCTGCAAAAGAGGAGCAGAGTGAGTACACAGAACCCCAGCCCCCAGGGTTCCCGGCTCATCTGCAGCCTGATCTCAAATCCTTCCAACCTGCCACAGCTCAAAAGGGGAACACTTTTCCATAAAAAGCCATGCCTTTCTGTTTGGATGTTTCTCTAACACACGCTGTCTCTGAAGTGCTTGGTTTTCTCTGCTCACCGACTTTGATTCACCTTATACAGTTCTGCGCACGACTACATTTTACTGAAGCTTAAGTGAATTTGAAAGAGTTTCTTACCCAATGTCGTTGGGTATTGGGGCTGGTGGGAACATAAAAGAACCTTTTCTGAGGAGGAGGATTGAGGTTGGAACCAGTGATGCATATCCCGAACAGGCTACAAAATGCCAGGAAGTCTTTAGAGAACTGAGAAAAAAACAAAACCAAACAGGGCTTAGAAAACCTGGAAAGGGCCGGGCGTGGTGGCTCACGCCTGCAATCCCAGGACTTTGGGAAGCCAAGCTGGGCAGATGGCTTGAGCTCAGGAGTTCAAGACCAGCCTGGGCAACATGGTGAAACCTCATCTCTACTAAAAATACAAAAATGTAGCTGCGTGTGGTGGTGTGTGCCTGTGGTCCCAGTTTGGGAGGCTGAGGCAGGAGCATCACCTTGAGCCCCGGAGGTTGAGGCTGCTGTGAGCCGTAATAGCCATGACAGAGCGCTCCTCCACACTCCAGCTTGAGTGACAGAGTGAGATCTCATCTCTAAAAAAAATTTTTAAAAAGAAACAAAAAGAAAACCTGAAAAGACAATGATGAGAAGCAGCAGTTGGGAGCAGAGAAGAGAAAGTGATCAGGAGGAATGCAGAAGAGACAGAGGCCATTATGAGGGTCTCCTGGATTTTTATGGTCATCCCAGGTTCATTCTAGGGCAAGAATAGATGGACTTCAGTAGAATTGGCCATGGCCATGGAAAGGATTTTGGATTTTATTTTAGGGTTCATTAAATTGGATGTTGGGAGTCAAGGAGAAGGAGGACTCAAGGACGTCAAGTTGAGCAACTGATGGTGCCATTTATGGAGAGGAAGGCCAGGGTCAAGAGAATCTAAATAATTTCATTTTGCCATTGTAAATTTGAGTTGTGTTTGGATGCAGGAGTCTGAAACTCAGAGGAGAGGTCTGAATTGGAGAAACGAATTTGGGAGTCGCCAACACATAGATTCTTAATGCCATAGGAATGGAGGTAATCATCCAGGAAGACAGTCCTTCTCCTAACCTGTGTTTTAAAAGGGGAGAAAATTGAAGCTGGGGGAGGTCAAAAAACTTGTTAAATAGACCCATTTTGCCACCAGTGAATGATGGAACCTAGATTCAAACCAAAGGCCACAGTGGGTATAGAGTAGCTACTATTATTGCTGTTGTTGTTCCTGTTGTCATGGCTATTATTTCTTGCTGAGATTAAGGGCTTGGCTCCATGACGTTTATGTAAAACCAGTTCAGCTCCCTAAACAGCCCCCATAAAATTCCTCTGTGATGATACTCCAGGCCCTGGGAAATCCTAAGGCTCTGCCTCCCACCTGTCATTAGAAATTGCTTGTCCTGTCCTGGGAGCTCCAGTACCTGTTCCACTGCCCAGCACCTGGTTATTTCTGCTGCGTTTCCCAGTTTCTTTGACTTGACACTTCAGTGGGACTCTCTGTGAGGCACGTGCCCAGCTTTGCCCACGGGTGCTATCTTTCCCTTGGCTCCATCAATTACAGCCCATGAGCCAGTTGTGCCTCATCTCTGAGACCACTCCTGGCTCTCAGATCCCTAAAGCAAGTATGGTTCCCTGTGTACTTGCCTGTCCAGGAGGAAAGTTCAGGCAGTATCTTGGCTCTGTGCTTCAATCTATTCTTTCCGTTAAAGGCATCCTGGATATTCTTCTGAGGCCTACCTTATTTTTCCAGACTTGAGCTAATCTAATAAGATTTTTCATTCCATCATCTTGCCTCTTCTGAGCCTTTTCTTGCTTTTCTCTTCCATTCTTCCCTTGTAGTCTTTAATGCTTTTCAAAAAACCTACTTTACCTCCTTCTTCTTGTTTTAAGGTGTTCTTGTTTTTTTTTTCTTTTTCTTTTTTTTTTTGAAGACCTTTCACAATTTCGTTCCTAGGTATTGCTTTCTCCCACACCGTGCCTGATTATTCCTAGCTTCAACATTAAAAAAAATAATAATTTAATCTTCATTGTTACCTTTTATTTATTTATTTTTTTTGAGACAGGGTTCACTCTGTTGTTCAGGCTGGAGTGTGGTGGTACTATCTTGGCTCACTGCAGCTTCCACCTCTGCCTCCTGGGTTCAAGCAATTCTCCTGCCTCAGCCTCCCCAGTACCTGGGACCACAAGCATGCACCACCTTGCCTGGCTAATTTTTGTATTTTTAGTAGAGATGGGGTGTCACCATTTTGGCCAGGCTGGTCTCAAACTCATGGCCTCACATGATCTGGCTGCCTTGGCCTCCAAAAGTGCTAGGATTACAGGTGTGAGCCACTACACCCGGCTACCATTACCATTTGACATTGGCCGATTCTACCTTGCTCTGGGGTATCTTATCAAAATTCATGAGTATTGTTTGGGAGAGGGCTAGGAATTTAATCCTCCATTTTTCCTCCATTGCTAAGAGACCTTCCGGTAGAATGCATCTATTGGTTGTTGATAGTCAACATTCATTCAGATTGTTCAGTAGCCATGCTGACCAGCTATTTAATATTTTTAAGATTCTCTCCCTTCAAATATCAACATTTCTACAATAGAGGCATATAGAGACTGACAACTTTTTTTTTTTTTTTTTTGAGACAGTCTTGCTCTGTAGCCCAGGCTGGAGTGCAGCGGCCGGATCTCAGCTCACTGCAAGCTCCGCCTCCCGGGTTCATGCCATTCTCCTGCCTCAGCCTCCCGAGTAGCTGGGACTACAGGCGCCCGCCACCACCCTCGGCTAATTTTTTGTATTTTTAATAAAGACGGGGTTTCACCGTCTTAGCCAGGATGGTCACGATCTCGTAACTTCGTGATCTGCCCGCCTCGGCCTCCCAAAGTGCTGGGATTACAGGCGTGAGCCACCGCGTCTGGCCGAGAATGACAACCTTTTAACTTGAATAACCAGCCTGAGAATTCACAGAATCGAGGCCGGGCGCGGTGGCTCAAGCCTGTAATCCCAGCACTTTGGGAGGCCGAGACGGGCGGATCACGAGGTCAGGAGATCGAGACCATCCTGGCGAACACGGTGAAACCCCGTCTCTACTAAAAAATACAAAAAACTAGCCGGGCGAAGTGGCGGTTGCCTGTAGTCCCAGCTACTCGGGAGGCTGAGGCAGGAGAATGGCGTAAACCCGGGGGGCGGAGCTTACAGTGAGCTGAGATCCGGCCACTGCACTCCAGCCCGGGCGACAGAGCCAGACTCCGTCTCAAAAAAAAAAAAAAAAAAAAAGAATTCACAGAATCGAAATACCAGTTTGTAAGATTTTAGGGGGCCCACTGACCTCTACATTCTTTCTGGAAATAATATGAAGAAATAAGGTCAGCAAAAACTCAAAACAGAAGGTTTATAGGGCTTCCTTGCCGAGAATTGATGCTGCTATTATCATTCAAAAGGTGAGGGTTCCCTGTGCCTCCATCCAGTAATTCTCAACCAGGGACACTCTTGACTCTTAGGGGAAATACAAGAATTCCCAGGTGCAGGGGAGGGGATAGTTTGAAAAACATACATTCTAGGATTGAGCATGTTTTTTCAAAGTATTTTATATATATTATATAGATACATATTTCTGTTTTTTTAAACTCCATCTTAAAAACATATATATATGTGTATCTATATGTATTTTTTTCTAAGACGGAGCCTTGCTCTGTCGCCCAGGCTGGAGTGTAGTGGTGCGATCTCAGCTCACTGCAACCTCCGCCTCCTGGGTTCAAGCAATTCTCCTGCCTCAGCCTCCTGAGTAGCTGGGATTACAGGTGTCCACCACGACGTCCAGCTAACTTTTGTATTTTCAATAGAGACGGAGTTTCACCATGTTGGCCAGGCTGGTCTCGAACTCCTGACCTTAAGTGATCCACCTGCCTTGGCCTCCCAAAGGGCTGGGATTACAGGCGTGAGCCACTGTGTTCAGACTAGAATATATTTTTTAATATTTGGAAAATAAATGAGGCATTTTGTTTTCATCATGTGAATTAAAGAAAGTAAAACTGAGCCTGGGCAACAAAGTGAGACTCTGTTTCTGCAAAAAACTGGAAACAAAAACGCTAGTCAGGGCAGGGTGCAGTGGCTCATGCCTGTGATCCCAGCACTTTGGGAGGCCGAGGCAGGTGGATCACTTAAGCTCAGGAGTTTGAGACCAGCCTGGCCAACATGGTGAAACCCCATCTCTACTAAAAATACAAAAATTAGCCGGGCATGGTGGCATGCACCTGTAATCCCAGCTACTCAGGAGGCTAAGGCAGAAGAATTGCTTGAACCCAGGAGGCCAAGGTTGCAGGGAGCCGAGATTGTGCCATTGCACTCCAGCCTGGGTGACAGAGTGAGACTCCCCCTCAAAAAAAAAAAAAAAAAAAGTTAGTTGGGCCTGCTGTCATGTACCTACCGTCCCAGCTACTGGGGAGGCTGAGATGAGAGGATCAACTGAGTCCGGGAGGTCGAGGCTGCAATGAGCTATGAGCAAGCCCCTGCACTCCAGCCTGAGTGACAGAGCAAGACTCTATCTCAAAAAAGAAAAAAAGTAAAACTGGACATATGCAGAAAATAAAATAATCTCAATAGAGAGGGAGAGGGAAATGTTTTTCTAACTTTTTTGTTGTGAACCACAGTAGGAAATACATTTTACATCTTAACTCAGTACACACTGTGTCTGTGTATGTGTGTGTGTGTGTGTGTAATTACAACAACCAAAACATCTGTTTTTTAAAACAGTACATACTATTCTTTTTAAAAAATGCTAGTCAAGACCATTCAAATTGATTTCATGACCTACAGTTTGAAAAACATTGCCCTGAGGTGATAGGTGATAGTGTCAGAATCTTGGGAGAGGGTAAGATTTTTAAATTTATCAAAAAAGAAGCATTTTTAAGAGTTGACCATGTCCTTAAGAGTGCAGACTTACTTTTCTTTTTATTCTCTTTAGGGTCTCTTTTATTCCTGCTTACATGAACAATGAGTGAGATTGCAAAGCCAGTTTACTACAGCATGTGGAAATCTTAGATGATATACTACACGAAGTTGGTAAATCGCAGGTACATGGTTCCATTGTTTAAACTTAAATTAATCTAACAACATATTAAAAGCTTGTTTAATAAATAGTTTATCATGTGGTTTTTAGTTCTATCAGGTCAATTTTACCCCCCATTCTAAATGCAGGTCCAGTTCTTAGCTCACCTGGCTCACAGGAAAGCCAAGTCCTATTTTCCCTACATACTTGAGACCTCATCCTCCCATACAGGACGGGTCACATTCCACTCAGTCTCTTGAAATCCCAAGCAGTGATATTCTCTTTTCACCTCCACCCACCCATCCATCAACATACCTTGCAACTGGCTTCTCTTGCTGGTCTTCTACTTAAACTACTTTTAAAGTAAAGCCCTTTCTAAGAGTGACTTTCTAATCTTTTCTCCTAGATCCTGATCTCACAGCTCCTATATTCTGCTTCTTTCTACAGATCCATTTCCTGTCTATTGACAGCTTCCTCTGCATTATCATTGTTTCTTGTCTCTTGAACTTTGGTTGGCAACTTGCAGTCCTTTCGATTTCAGCCACCACTGCTTTGTTTTTTCCCTAGTCCTAAGCCCTGAGAGAGGGAAAGCGACTTGCTTAGCTCACCTTTTTTGCACCAGATGGCCCCAGGTCGGGGGCCCCGTCTTTTTTCAGTCATTCATTTTTTGGTTACCTTTGGAGGGAGATGTGGTGTAGCATCTCCAGGGGACTTACTCAAGGAGAGGTAGTTGGGAGAGAAGGTAGAAAATCGGTTATCTCTAGTTGAACTTAAGGTTCAACATCATCTTTATTTTGATCTACAGAGTCCTAGTAGATGACAATACAGGTCTATAAACAATTGATAACTTGTGCAATCAACCAATTCATCCATTTCACAAATGGGAGTGATTGTTTGCTTTATGAAGTGAACTCTTACTTTATATGAGGAACCATCATGGGATTCCTTCAAACAGCAGATTCTCTTTTCATATATACAAAATGATTTATTTTACAAAGGGTGATTACCTGTGGCTTTCTCTCAGGAAAAGGAAATGCGATTTCTTCCATCACAATCATATGCCTTACAGTTTTGATACAATACTCAGTCCAGTTCATTGATTTCCATTCTTAAGTATATGAAAATCTTTTTTTCCCCCTGGTTTATTTATAGTTGCATCCCATGGACAAATATTCTTTACTCAGCATCTCCTTTTACTTTCTTACTTTTATCCTTGCTTTCTTTTCCCTTTTTCTGTTTACTCCTACATTATTCCTCCCTCCCATTTTAGTCAAATTTGCTTCTGCTCTTTTTGTGCACTTCATAGGTGGACATTCAAGGAGACTGATGAATGAAGCTCCAGTCAAAGATCTGTAGCATTAAGGCAGCCACATCCAGGCTCTCATAGCACAGAAATACCAGTAATGCTACTGCTCAGGTGTGCTGCGTATGCTTATTCTACTATGCAAGTGATTATATGACTCAGTTCCACAGTTGACCTTACATCTCAAATCAGCTCAATAAATTAGAAGACTTGGCCTCTTTTTTTTTAAACTTTTATTTTATGTTCAGGGGGCATGTGCAGATGGTTATATAGGTAAACTTGTGTTATGGGGATTTGTTGTATAGATTATTTTGTCACCCAGGTACTAAACCTGGTACCCAATAGTTACTTTTTCTGATCCTCTCTCTTCTCACCCTCCACCCTCAAGTAGGCACAAGTGTCTGTTGTTTCCCTCTTTATGTCCATGTGTTCTCATCATTTAGCTCCCACTTCTAAGTAAGAACATGTGCTATTTGGTTTCCTGTTCCTGCGTTAGTTTGCTAAGGATAATGGCTTCCAGCTCCATCCATGTTCCCACAAAGGACGTGATCTTGTTCTTTTCATGGCTGCATAGTATTTCATGGGATGTTTATACACTGTTAGTGGGAGTGTAGCTCAATAGTTGTGGAACGCAGTGTGGCAATTCCTCAAAGAGCTAAAAACAGAACTACCATTCAATCCCATTACTGGGTATATACCCAAAAGCATACAAATTATTCTACCATAAAGATACATGCACGTTTATGTTCATTACAGCACTATTCACAATAGCAAAGACATGGAGTCAACCTAAATGCCCATCAAGGACAGATTAGACTTGGCCTTTTATGGGAACATATTTTGTTGTTGTTGTTCTGTATAATGGCCCTGACTCATGAACTCCTTAAGTCATTCCCCATATTAGCTAGTTTTCTGTTATCTTCACTTTAATGTTAAGCCAACATCTTAGCATATTTAAAATTGAATTTCTCATATTCTTAGTCAAATTATATGCCCTTTCCAGCTTCCCTACTGATAATGACGATGATGAACATTACTCCCTTTCACTTGTCCAGCACATTGCAGCTTTCTTGCACATCATCTTATTTGTGCCTTACAAAACCACTATGTGGTGAGCAGAGACACTTTACAAATGGGAAGAGTGGGCTAAGAGGGGTTAAGTCAGTTGTTCAAAGTGGTAGGGACAGGTCTTCTCACTCTTGGTCCTATGCTTTAAGCTCAGAGGCACTACCCTGCTCCTCAAGCTAACAATCTTATGGTTCTTTCTGTTCCTTTTTCTCTTGCATGTCCCTTGTCTAACCCATCAAAAACTTATCCTAATTTCTTCTTCTACATTGTCTCCTACTTGCCATTATCAAAGCAGTTAAACAACTGCCTTCTTGGTCTAGGCCCTCATCTGCTCATTTGTGAGTCACTGTAAGCATCTCCTGTTTTCCACATTTCTATTCTTTTCTGCTCTAATTCATCCAAAAGACATTTGTTAGAATATTGTTTATTTTGCATATTTCCTCTCTTTCATATCTTCTTCTCTTTTTTTGCCATGTGCATTTTGAGGTATAATTCTGGCTTCCTGTCAGACTGGAATGAAGAAGGGTCCACATAGCAGTTGTTGGGACAGCTAGTAATTACCTTAGTAATTCCCACGCCTCACTTGAATAGTAAATACCTGTGGATAATTGGAAAAATAACGTGTGAAGATGCTGCTCTCATGTTATCACTCCCTTGTGGCCCGCATCAGCTTTCTATTTCCTGTTTTGGAAAATGCAAACCCTGCAGGTCCTATATCCAAGACTGTCTATTAACTGAATTTGCAGACCCTGCCCTAAGTATCAAGGTAATGTAGTATTCATGCCATCTGTCCCAAATTCAAGGGTGCTTGTAGCCAGGGGGCTCCCTTCAGGGGAATAAATGATGTATAGCTATACATTTTGGTGATGCCAGAAGTAGCCCAAATAATATGAAAAGAAGCAACACGTACTGTGTTCCTCTTTGATGTCACCAACAACTCTGGTATTTTACCTACTTTATCTAATTGAATGCCAACATCAACTCTGCAAAGCAGAAAACACAGGGGTGGGTGCAGGGAATCCCAGCTGGGCCGACAAACCTAGGTTAAATCCAGAGTTCTGACAGATCTATAAATGTCTGGAAGTCTGGTGGGAAGGGATCTGTTTGCTTGAAGAGTCAAGGAAGTCCAGAGAAAGAGCTCATTCTAAGGACAATGGGGCAAATTTGGGTGAAAGTGGGAGGGATGTCATTAATATTGTAAGCTGATTGTCACTAACATTATATGCTGTCTCTGCTCTGGGGATTTCTGCCTTAGTCTAGTAAGACTGAATAAAAGAACAGAAGCAAACAAACAAAGCCACTGCACTTGAAAGCTATTAAGGCAGGATAGTATGACCTGAAGCACCCTTGCTGGGCAGCGTACATGGCAGAGCCATGGGGTTCTGAAAGGAACCAAGAGCACGCAGTGATCTGGGAGCATGAAGGCATTGGGAACCTGCAGCCTCAGACTAAGCCTTCACCATCTGGCCACAGACTTCACTCCAGGGTGCCAGAGGCAGAAAACAGGGAAATGCAGACTCTGTTGGCTGCTTGGACAAATACAGTGCTTTAAGAATACATTTTAAAAAAGAAGAAGAGGCCAGGTGTGGTGGCTCACACCTGTAATCCCAACACTTTGGGAGGCCGAGGCAGGCGGATCATAAGGTCAGGAGATTGAGACCATCCTGGCCAGCATGGTGAAACCCCATCTCTACTAAAAATACAAAAAAATTAGCTGGGTATGGTGGCATGCGCCTGTAATCCCAGCTACTTGGGAGGCTGAGGCAGGAGAATCTCTTGAACCTGGGAGGCGGAGATTGCAGTGAGTCGAGATTGCGCCATTGCACTCCAGCCCGGCAACAGAGTGAGACTCCCTATCAAAAAAAAAAAAAAAAAAAAAGAATACATATGAGAGAACACTGTCTCCATGTTACATACATGTCCCCTCCTCACTCCCAGAGTAATGTGGGAGGAAATCAGAGGCCTATTTCACAAATACTAGTGAGGAAGCAGGACCAGGGAAATGGTAACTATTTTAAAAAATGTTTTTTAAATAATAGAGACAGGTTCTTGCTATGTTGCCCAGGCTGGTCTTGAACTCCTGGGCTCAAGCAATCCTCCTGCCTCAGCCTCCCAAATTTCTGGGATTACAGGCATGAACCACTCAGCCCAGCCACTATTATTATTTTTGTCAGCATAATTTCAGCTACTACCTATTCTCACATCTGATTAGTATGGCCTGGGAAGCAGGTCACAAATAAATTTTCATCTCCGTTATACATGACAAACTGAGGCTTGAGAAATTTAAGTCACTTGTCTAATACAATTACGAAGTGGCAGAGCTCGGGTTAAGAGTCCAGTCTTTTTGGTTTCAAAGCCCATGTTCTTCCCACTACATTATTTATTCAACAAACATTTATTGAATGCCCACTATGAGTCACTCACAAGAGGGGATAAGGAACAAAAAAGCCCCTACCCACATGAACCTTCCATCCAGTGGTAGAGACAGCTAGCTGTTCACCAAAATTTGTAGTCTCCTCTTCTTCCTGCACTCATAGCTAGACTACATTTCCCAGCTTCCCTTGCAGTTAGGTCTCTAGCCAGTCCAACATGAGTGGAAATGAGTGACACTTCTAGGCCTGGCCCACAAGAACCTCCCTCCCATGTTTCTGTATACCGAGAGGACTAGTGCAACCTTGGAAGTCAAGTGTGGAAAATGGCAGGGCTGCCTCCGCTGATGAGGAACATGTGACTTGGCCTGTTATATGATCAATAACTATTTATATTGTGGTTGAGACATCATAAATTTAGGAGTTTTTTGTTTTTTGTTTTTTTTGAGACGGAGTTTTGCTCTTGTTGCCCAGGCTGGAGGGCGATGGTGCAATCTCGGCTTACCGCAACCTCCCAGGTTCAAGCGATTCTCCTGCCTCAGCCTCCCTAGTAGCCGGGTTTACAGGCACACACCACCACGCCCAGCTAATTTTGTATTTTTAGTAGAGACGGGGTTTCTCCATGTTGGTCAGGCTGGTCTTGAACTCCAGACCTCAAGTGATCTGCCCGTCTCGGCCTCCCAAAGTGCTGGGATTACAGGTGTGAGCCACTGTGCCCAGCCAGGAGTTTATTTTTTATAGTATGAGCTACATCTTAATTAAAACATACTTCTAAAATAGATCAGTATACCAAAAAGACACATGTGCTTGTATGTATGTTGCCACATTTCATACATAGTAAAGGCATGGGATCAACCTAGGGGCCCATCAATGGTGGGTTGAATAAAAAAAAAAATGTGGTAGAGATACACCATGGAATACTATGCAGCCATAAAAAAGAATGAGATCATGTCCTTTGCAGCAGCATAGATGGAGCTGGTGGCCATAATCCTAAACAAATTAATGCAGGAAAAGAAACCAAATACTGTATGTTCTCACTTACAAATGGGAGCTAAACATTGAGCACACACAGACATAAACATTGGAGCAACAGACACTGCAGGCTACTAAAGGGGAGGAGAGGCAGTGGGGCATGGGTTGAAAAACTACCCACTGGGTACTATGCTCCTATCTGGGTGCAATATACCCACATAACAAACCTGTACATGTACCCCATGTATCTAAAATAAAAGCTAAATTTAAAAAATACTCCTACATGAATACCTGCCTAGACTGATTTTCGTTTTACCAGAAGAATTATAGATAAAGTTTCTTCCTTTTTAAACTAAACTACTCCCTTGAAAATCTAGTGGTGTTGGATGTCAAGGATGTCAAACAATCACCTGCTGGCTCAAAGGGGCTCCTGCTGGCTGCATGGGTACCATGAGGGACACATGTGAGAAGGCCCGCCTGGATCCGGCATGGCCTGTGTGACTGAGGGGGTAATTCCATCTATGTGTGGTTTTGTCTTAACCACCCCACTTTGCAAAAACACTTGACGCTACACTCTGCAACTTGGCCTCTAATTGATTATAATAAAGGTGATATTTAATCTCTCTCTGCCACTCTTTTGTATTATTTCTCCATTTGTTCAGAACTCAGGTTGGGAAGACAGTTGTTACTCATTGGGCCACCATAGAGACCTCAAAAGTTATCATAATTTTTGGATAAATCAGTAGTCAGGGATTGTATTATGATAATTGTGTAAATAATTGTCACTGTCGAACCAAGTGGTATATTGTGATTATGTCTTGTTTCTAGTTTGATTTTTTTCTTGAAGTTAATGAATGCTATGTTTTTGGTTCTTAATTTATTTTTAGTTTTATATGAACCTATACTATTTTTCCAACTACCGTAATTTCTCTGTCAAAAAATTTTTCGAGCAGTACACTAAAAGCACTAACCCTAAAGGAAAAGCCAGGCCAGGCGTGGTGGCTCACGTCTGTAATCACAGAACATTGGGAGGCTTAGGTGGGAGGACTGTTTTGAGCCCAGCCTGGGCAATGTAGTGAGACCCTCATCTCTACAAAAAATTTTCTAAAATTAGCTTGATGTGGTGGTGCATGACTATAGTCCCAGCTACTTGGAAGGCTGAAGCAGGAAGATAGCTTGAGCCAAGATATTCAAGGCTGCAGGGAACTATGATTATGTCACTGTATTATGTCACTGTACTCCAGCCTGGGCAACAGAGCAAGGCCCTGCCAAAAAAAAAAAAGAAGAAGAAGAAGAAGAAGAAGAAGAAAGAAAAAAGAAAAGAAAAGAAAAGCCAACAAAATGAAAAAACATTAATTTTAAGAACTTAAGATCATCAAATGATGAGATTAAAAGAGTAAAAAGGAAAACCACATAATGGGAGAAGACATATGTAATACATATATATCCCAAGAAGGATTTTTGTCCAGAATATATAAAGAACCCCTACAGATCAATAAGAAACAGAGACAATGCAATCAGAAGGTGGGCAAAATATTTTGACAGGCACCTCAAAAAAGAGCATTTCAAATGGCCCTTAAACATATGAAAAGATAATCCACTTCACGAGTCATCTGAGGAATCTAAGTTAACATCACAGTAAGATATTGCACACCTACCAGACTGGTTAAAATTAAGGATTGTCAAGGATGTGGAGCAACTGGAACTTGTACACACTGCTATTAAAAACATAAATCTGGCCGGGCTTGGTGGCTCATACCTGTAATCCCAGCACTTTAGGAGGCTGAGGCGGGTGGATCACAAGGTAAGGAGTTTGAGACCAGCCTGGCCAATATGGGGAAACCCTGTCTCCACTAAAAATACAAAAATGAGCTGGGCATGGTGGCAGGCACCTGTAGTCTCAGCTAATTGGGAGGCCGAGGCAGGAGAATCGCTTGAACCCAGGAGGCCGAGATCGTGCCACTGCACTCCAGCACTTTGGGAGGCTGAGGTGGGTGGATCAGTTACGGTCAGGAGTTCAAGACCAGCCTGGCCAACATGGCAAAACCCCGTCTCTACTAAAAATACAAAAAAAAAGAAAAAGAAAAATTAGCTGGGTGTGGTAGCTCGCACCTGTAGTTCCAGCTACTCAGGCGGTTGAGGCAGGAGAATCACTTGAACCCAGGAGGTAGAGATTGCAGTGAGCCAAGATCGTGCCACTGCACTCCAGTCTGGGAGACAGAGTGTGACTCTGTCTCAAAAATAATAATAAAAATAAATAAATAAATAAAAACACAAATCTGTACAACCACTTTGGATAACTGTTTGTACTACCAATTAATGCTGAACTTGTATAAAACATACTCTTTGAACTAGCAATTTCACTCCTTGGTATATACCCAGGCTTGATATATACCCAGCAGAAATGAGTGGATATATTCACAAGAAAATATGTACCAGAATGTTCATAGCAGCACTATTAGTAATAGTCAAAAACAGGAAAGAACGTTCATCAACAGTAGAATGGATAAACAGCAGTGTACTCATAAAACAAAATACCACACAGCAAAGAGAAAGAACAAATTACTTGTAGCGTCATGGGTGGATCTCATAAAACGTAATGTTGAATGAAAGAAACCAGAGACAAAAGAGCACAAAATATATGATTCAACTTATATAAAGCGCCAAACCAGGCAAAATTCACGATGGAGATAGAAGTTAGTTTAGCAGTTACCTTTGTTGGGGGAAGGGAGAGCATCAGGGGATGTTCTGGGTTGCCGGTTAGATTTTATTTCTCAATCTGGGTTCTGATTACACATTTTGTTCACTTTGTGACAACTTTTTGAGCTGAGCACTTATGATCTGTGTATTTTTCTATATGTATTCTAAATTCTATACTATTTTATGCTATAATCAGAAAAATTTGAATCACCAGATCATGCAGACATATTGAAAAAATATTGAAAACTTCCAGGAAATGAGACCCATGTAGATAACCTCCAAGTCCACGAATTCATCTTTATCTGTAGGATTTGGTCTCTGGAATGGTAGATGTCAATTCTAATGTGTAGACTTCTCAGAGGTAGAAAGGAACTTATGCAGCATCTTGTCTAATCACCTGTTCATCCTCCTTTGAGGGTAAATATCTAAATGGAAATGCCCAGAATGCATATCAATTATTTTTTGTCTTCCTAGAATTCCTTCCTTGGGGACTGCCCCTGGACATCCAATACGTGGTTTTGACAGGTTTGTCAATCACAAAACCCTGCTGCCTACTCCCAACATAGAGGTTGATGTTTGACCTTTGCTTGGCCAATAACACTTTTTTCCCACAGGAATTTTAGTTTTGAGTTGGTTGCTGAAACCAGCTGAAACACTGACACAGCAGATGATAAAGCTACATTATCTGATAGCAGTGCTGTAGAAAGTTACAAGTCCCTGCTGCTACGATCCTTGAAGCTTCTTTGGGTCTGGCCTTTTGAGGCCAAATTACCCAACAAATCTTTTTATTCTCTGACCTGTCCTATATCTTTTCAATAAATTAATTTTTGTGTCATACCAAGGATCTATTTCTATTGCTTTCAAGCAAATAATTAATCCAGCATTTAGACCTTCAACCTGGAAAGTCTGGAAACCCAGTGCTATTAGTTCATCCAAGAATTATTAGGTTGCAAAGAAGTGACTCATATTGGCCAAACTCATAGAAATTTGATGTATACACCACAAGATTTATGGATTACTTTATTCTAGGAGATATTCTTAGTGTTAGAACAAAAGCAATCACTTTGCAGAGGCCATTCATTTCACATTTAACATTAATATTAACTAAGAACTGCCTGTTAGGTATTATGATGAGCAAAGAAAAGTCAAACTTCGTGTTTTCAAAGTGATTTTTATAACTTTAAAAATCATGGCAGCTGGGCACAGTGACTCACGCCTGTAATCCCAGCACTTTGGGAAGCCATGGCAGGTGGATCACAAGTTCAGTAGATCAAGACCACCTTGGCTAACACAGGCAAAAAATTTGCCAGGCATGGTGGGACGCGCCTCTAGTCCCAGCTACTCAGGAGGCTGAGGCAGGAGAATCACTTGAACCCAGGAGGCAGAGGTTGCAGTGAGCCAAGATCATGCCATTGCACTTCAGCCTGGGCGATAGACCGAGACTCTGTCTCAAAAAAAAAAAAAAAAAGTCTTGGGCCAGGCGAGGTGACTCATGCCTGTAATCCCAGCACTTTGGGAGGCCAAGGCAGGCGGATCATCTGAGGTCAGGAGTTCGAGACCAGCCTGGCTAACATAGTGAAACCCTGCTTCTACTAAAAACACAAAAAATTAGCCGGGCTTGGTGGCGCACGCCTGTAATCCCAGCTACTCGGGAGGCTGAGGCAGGAGAATTGCTTGAACCCAGGAGGCGGAGGTTGCAGTGAGCCGAGATCATGCCATTGCACTCCAGCCTGGGCAACAAGAGCGAAACTCCGTCTCAAAAAAAAAAAAAAAAAAAAAAAAATCATGTCTGGTATGTTATCCTTTCTAACTCTGTTCCTACAGTGCTACTTAATTCATTTTTCTAAATACCATTCTGTTGGCTTCTGGTCTATAATCTTCACAGTGATGACCCCATGCCATCTATATATTGTCCAAAATGCTGTCGTTCTCTTAATGGCACCCTCCCTGTCCCCAGACAAGGCTTTTAGAAAGCTCTTGTGCTGCATTCTGGGGCCTTAGGGAGTTGCTGCAGGTGCTGCTTCCCACTTCGCTTTCAAAGCCTGCTCTGCCCCAGCCTCTCTCAGTCAGCCTGGTTACCTCATAACTAGTTCTGCCTCTCTGATTAGTTTATCTTGATTCTAGCCACGCCCCAGTTCGCTGTCTCTTGATCTCCCTCCACCCTACACTTTGCAATCCCATGTGTCAGTCTTTCGTTTCTTCTTTTCCTGCCTCAGCTCCCAGATCCAGCCTGGAATAGCGCAGAAGGAGTTACAAATGGATCATGTTCTGAGAACCCTCCAAATGCTGGGTGCAGGGGCTCACGCCTATAATCCCAGCACTTTGGGAGGCTGAGGTGGGAGGATCACCTAAGGTCAGGAGCTCGAGACCAGCCTGATCAATATGATGAAACCCCGTCTCTACTAAAAATACAAAAATTAGCTGGCATGGTGGCATGTGCCTGTAATCCTAGTTACCTGGGAGGCTGAGACAGGAGACTTGCTTGAACCTGGGAGGCGGAGGTTGCAGTGAGCCGAGATCACACCACTGCACTCCAGCCTGGGCAACAAGAGCGAAAATCCCTCTCAACAACAACAACAACAACAACAACAAAACCAAAAAACCAAAAACAAAACCCTCCAAAATGCAGTGCACTTTCTTTACATGAGCATACCTCTCTACCTGGAACAAGTATAAATTCTCTCCTTAATAAAAAATAAAGGGGGCCGGGCGCGGTGGCTCAAG
The DNA here is from genome assembly GCF_003255815.1 of Theropithecus gelada. Lineage (NCBI taxonomy): Eukaryota > Metazoa > Chordata > Mammalia > Primates > Cercopithecidae > Theropithecus > Theropithecus gelada. The sequence goes on from NC_037681.1 coordinate 44,818,164, forward strand.
CCTGTAATCCCAGCACTTTGGGAGGCCGAGACGGGTGGATCACGAGGTCAGGAGATCGAGACCATCCTGGCTAACACGGTGAAACCGCGTCTCTACTAAAAAAAAAAATGCAAAAAACTAGCCGGGCGAGGTGGCGGGCGCCTGTAGTCCCAGCTACTCGGGAGGCTGAGGCCGGAGAATGGCGTGAACCCGGGAGGCGGAGCTTGCAGTGAGCTGAAATCCGGCCACTGCACTCCAGCCTGGGCGTCAGAGCGAGACTCCGTCTCAAAAAAAAATAAAATAAAATAAAACATTTCCAACCCTCTGCTTTTGTTTACATTGTTCTCTCTTCTAGGAGCGCTCCCTACTTCTTCCCTTCTTTTCTGAATCCTAGCCGTCTTTTAAGACCTGCTCTTCAAGCACCCACAAACCCTCTCACAGATCCCTCAGTATTCAAGGGATTATAATCTTATCTCCTGGTATAATTATCAGTCTGTAACTTCTTGAAACTAAGTTTTCTACCATTAGTCCTCAATGTCATAAAATTTTCTTTGAATATTTTCTGTGATTAAGTCTTGTCAGGAACCTGGCCTGTCAGATACATGATGAGAGTGGGTGGCAGATATTGGGGATAGTTGCAGGCTAGTGAAGGAAATTGGCATATGGATTAAGGAAGGGCAGGTCTCATACAGGTGCTGCCAGTTCACAAACTAGATTAGTCAAGGATGACAGATATCAAGACAAGTGGCCAGTATGAGGGGTTGCTGAAGTTTGGAGGACAAAGTTGAAGGAATAGTGAGTAAGGCCTTGCTCTACTGGACAGAGAAGCTTCAGGCTAAGAATTTGTGGGGAAGAAGTTGCTTCTGTAGCATGCGACATTGCTTTGCACACTCTCTCTTCCACTCAGCAAGAGAGCCTTTTAAAAACTTAGCACTGTTGGTTTCTGAGTATCAATATAAGCAATAACCATGTGCAGTGCTGATAGTATGGACAGGTGCAGCCACACTGGTGGCTTAGGGTTGGTCTGTTGGTCAGCTTCTGAGTCATATCCATTGTTAAAAATGTTTAATATCCCCCCTCTATATATGTATAATGTCTCTATTTGTTTTGTTTAATTTCTATCAAGGGCAACAGCTGCTCTGCTATTCACATCAAGATTTACATGATAAATTTCATTTGGCACTGAAAACTCAGGATGATGAATAACTTCATGCTGTAGTGTACAGTTCCAATTAATATCAGCACTGAAGTCCCCAGAACTGTCAGTTTCTCTCTACGGCAGTGACTACTGAAAATTTTTCTTGGTTTCTTGGATGTCATCCAATATATCGGCCAAAGAGGCCAAAGCAGGCATCTGTTTTATATTTCAATCTCCTTCTTGCTTCTTTTTTTTCCCCTTCTTTAATTTGGACTTAAACTTTTGCTGAGTACATAAGTAAAGCACTGGAAGGTCCCCTTATCATTTGTTCATTCATTTGTTTTTCCGACAGATATTACAGAGCTCCTACTGTGTGCCAAAACCTGGTAAGCAAAACCTGACGTGGCCCTTGTCCTCATGGAATTTAGTGTCAAGTAGATATGGCAGAACAGGATAAGCCAAGAAGTCATGTCACCATTTGTGGCTTTAATTTCATCCCCTAAACCTTGTTTGGCCTTTTTTTTTTTTTTTTTTTTTTCTTTCAACTTCAATCTTCTCTTTTCTTTTCTTTTTTTTTTTCTTTCATTTTTTTTTGAGACAGAGTCTCATTCTGTCGTCCAGGCTGAAGTGCAATGGCAGGATCTCGGCTCACTGCAGCCTCCACCTTCCAGGTTCAAGTGATTCTCCTGTTTCAGCCTCCTGAGTAGCTGGGATTACAGGTAGCTACCACCATGCCTGGTTAATTTTTGTACTTTTAGTAGAGATGAAGTTTCACCATGTTGGCCAGGCTGGTCTTGAACTCTTGACCTCTGACCTTAGATGATCCACCCACTTCAGCCTCCCAAAGTGCTGGGATTATAGGTGTGAGCCACCATGCCTGGCCTCTCAACTTCAATCTTTTCTAATAAATGATCTTCTCCCTATGCCCACCAGCATGTTTATGTCTCCCTTTTCCTGAAATGATAATCTTCTTTACTTTTTTTTCTTTTATTTTAGGTTCAGGGTACATTTCCAGGTTTGTTATATAGGTAAACGTGTCATGGGGGTTTGTTATAAAGATTATTTTGTCATCTAGGTAGTAAGCCTAGCAACCAATAGTTCTTTTTTCTCATCCTCTCCCTCCTCTCACCCTCCATCCTCAAGTAGGCCCCAGTGTGTGTTGTTCCCCTCTTTGTGTCCACATATTCTCATCACTTAGCTCCGGCCTCTAAGTGAGAACATGTGGCATTTGGTTTCTTGTTCCTGCATTACTTTGCTATGGATAATGGCCCTTAGCTCTATCCATGTTCCTGCAAAGGACATGATCTCATTCCTTTTCATGGCTGCATAGTATTCCGTAGTGTATCCATACCACATTTTTGTTATCCATTCTGCCATTAATGGGCATTTAGGTTGATTCCATGTCCTTGCTATAGTGAATAGTGCTGCAGTGAACATATATGACCATGTGTCTTTATGGTAGAAGGATTTATATTCCTTTGGGTATACACCCAGTAATGGGATTGCTGGGTTGAATGGCAGTTCTGTTTTTAGCTTTTTGAGGAATCACCACACTGCTTTCCACAATGGTTGAACTAATTTACACTCCCACCAACAGTGTATAAGCATTCCCTTTTCTCTGCAACCTCTCCAGCATCTGTTGTTTTTGACTTTTTAATAATGGCCATTCTAACTAGTGTGAGATGGTATCTCACTGTGGTTCTGATTTGCATTTCTGTAATAAGAATACTCTTTTCTTCATTTAAGTTATTTGTTTATTTTTATTTATTTATTTTTGAGAAGGAGTCTTGCTCTGTCGCCCAGGTTAGAGTGCAGAGGTGCAATCTCAGCTCACTGCAACCTCCACCTCCTGGGTCCAAGTGATTCTCCTGCCTCAGCCTCCCGAGTAGCTGGGATTACAGGTGTCTGCCACCACACCGGCGAATTTTTGTATTTTTAGTAAAGACAGGGTTTCACCATGTTGGTCAGTCTGGTCTGGAACTCCTGGCCTCAGGTGATCCACCCACCTCGGCCTCCCAAAGTGTTGGGATTACAGGCGTGAGCCACCGCGCCCAGCCCATTTAAGTTATTGACTACCATCCTCTTTCCCCATCAACAGACTTCACAAGGGAGTCAGCCTTGACCCCTCACTGCCCACTTACTTCTTGACCACTAGTAATCCTGCTCCTACTCCCACATCTCCAGGTGGCCAGGTGATTTTAGTGCTCTGTGCATTACCTGTATTTGGTTAACTGAGGGGTTCTTTTTCATTTCTATGCTAACAGGGAGCAGCAGGCAAGCACAACCCTTTAAGTCTGTGAAACTCTGTCCCTGAAAACCTTTCCCTAGACTCACTTCAGCAAAAATGCCTCCTGTAGGAAGCAACTAAGCATTTGACCTTGGATAAGTCACTTAATTTCTCTGGGCCTCAATTGTTTGATCTGTAACATGAGTACATTGTACCGGTAATTCTTTCCTGCCTTAGGAGTCTGTGGATGTAGGAAACTCAGTCTAATTAGATGAGGAAAGCACCAGCAAAGTGTCGCCAGTGTCTCCTGACCCTAGGAACAATAGGAATGCAAGGGGATGCCAAAGTCTCTGATAGCTCCGGGAGAAATAGTAGTTAGGGAAGAGGGAAGCAAGGAGAATTAGGCAGTGTAGAAGAGAGGAGGGGTGAAACGAACTCTTAGAATCATAGCTGTACACATTGTGCATTGAATGAGAAGCTAAGTGCAGGTTCTAAGCTTGTGGACCCCGGATGTGCTGGCTGCATGAATGGAAGTACATACATCTCCCCTCCCTAAACGAAGATATGTAGAGCAACCACTGACTATGGTGATTAGTTGAATACATTAAACTTCTGTATTAGAAGATGAGTGTCTGGAGGGCAGGGAGCCTCTTTTTGGTCTTTACAGTTTTCGAGCCCACTGTAGGAAGTAGGCACTCAGTTTGTTAAATTGAACTGAAAATATTCTTAGATTTTATTCAGCTTGGTACTGAAGAGAAATTCTGGGCATGAATCAGAGTGATTAATACATTGACTCATTTTAGCATTAATGTTTGTACTTTATATGTTCTACTTACATAAAAGCTGTCCTCATTTATTTACTTGTTTATTTATGTATCTTTTTTTTCTGCAATGTAAACTTTTGAGGACAGAAACTTTCCACTGCACCCCCAGCACTTAGAATAATGCTTGGCCCATAGTGGGCTTTTAATAAATGTTTACTGAATGATTGCCGGAGTGAATCTGATTCCTGTATTTGAAAGCTTGGGGCTTGTCAGCTTGTCTTTGGGATTGAGGAAGTACAGCTGGGAATTTCCTCTTTCTGGTTTCTCATGCCTTCCCTCTGCAGAATTTAGTTAGCCCCCGGAAGGTGAGAGGGAAAGAGGAGTGTGTCCCCTCATCTCCCACCAAGCTGAGAGAGTGGGCCCTTCTCACCACCTAGCCACCCAGGAGGTTCCACTACCACCTGCTTGAACCTGGTGCTGTCTGCAGCTTGGTGGCGTCATGGGAGTGCGAAGACGTTTTGGCCATGGGATGGCCAGCCCTCCATGAGTTGTCTAAGGGCTCACCAGAAAGGACCCCTTCAGAAAGGTCTGCCTGGGGACTCTTCAGAGGGCACTAGTGGGCACCCCCATGAGCTATCACCCATGTATCAGCTGCCTTGCTAGATCCTGTTTCTCAGCACCGGCAGTGGGGAGGGGCCATCTTCATGAGAAAGTTCACAGTCATCATTGGTCAGCAGAGATAGGAAGGAATGAATTGGTGTGTCAAAAGCTGTTTAGTTGCATCAGCACATGAAGTGCACAAGTGTGCATTCTTTTGAAAGCCAAATCTAATAAAAAATAAGACTGTTGGCATTATGCTGGACGCAGAGTTCCCACCCTCAGGGAGCTCAAAAGCTGGTGGAATCCACCATCTAATGAAGGTGGAAAGAACGTCATCTTAGCAACTATTTCCGTTGTTCTCAGACACGCTGGTTGAGCTAGAAAAAGGGTAACGTTTCTCTTCAGTGGCCTCTGCCTTCCTTCCTATTATACTTACTTCTTCCAGGGTCCTTACCTTCCCCAAATGGGAAGAAAACCATTGGCTTGATTGAATCCATGAGAGGCATAAGGCACAAGTAATTTTCTCCTCCTTTTACAAGTATTTGAATTCTTGGTAGTGATAGCTGATAGTGATATGAATAACAAAGTTCAGGCTGAGGTGGTATCAGATGGAGATGAGGAACTTGTTGGGAACTGCAGCAAAGGTGACTCCTGCTATGTTTTAGCAAAGAGACTGGCAGCATTTTGACCCTGCCCTAGAGATTTGTGGAACTTTCACTTGAGAGAGATGATTTACAGTATTTGGTGGAAGAAATTTCTGAGCAGCAAAGCATTCAAAAGGTGACTTGGGTGCTGCTAAAGGCATTCTGTTTTAAAAGGGAAACAGAGCATAAAAATTAAGAAAATTTGCAGCCTGACTATGTGATAGAAAAGAAAAACCCATTTTCTGGGGAGAAATTCAAGCTGGCTGCAGAAATTTGCATAAGTAGCAAGGAACCTAATGTTAATCTCCAAGACCATGGGGAAAATGTCCCCAGGGCATGTCAGAGACCTTCACAGCAGCCCTTCCCACCACAGCCCTGGAAGCCCAGGAGGAAAATGTGGTTTTGTGGGCCTGGCCCAGGGCGCCAGTGCTGTGTGCAGCCTAGGAACTTGGTGTCCTCAGTCCTAGCCACTCCAGCCATGGCTGAAAGGGGCCAATGTACAGCTTGGACTGTGGCTTCAGAGGGTAGAAGCCCCAAGACTTGGCAGCTTCCACGTGGTGTTGAGCCTGTGGGTGCACAGAAGTCAAAAATTGAGGTTTGGGAACCTCCGTCTCTATTTCAGAAGAAGTATGGAAACACCCGGATGCCCAGGCAGAAGTTTGTTGCGGGGTCAGGCCCTCATGGGGAACCTCTGCTAGGGCAGTGTGGAAGGGAAATGTGGGGTCAGAGCCCCCACACAGAGTCCCTTCTGGGCCACTGCCTAGTGGAGCTGTGAGAAGAGGGCTGCCGTCCTCCAGACCCCAGAATGGTAGATCAACAGCTTGCACCATGTGCCTAGAAAAGCTGCAGACACTCAACACGATCCCATGAAAGCATCCAGGAGGGAGCCTGTATCCTGCAAAGCCACAGGGGCGGAGCTTCCCAAGACCATGGGAACACACCTCTTGCATTAGCATGACCTGGACGTGAGACCTGGAGTCAAAGGAGATAATTTTGGAGCTTTAAAATTTGACTGCCCTGTTGGATTTCAGACTTCCACATGCCCTGTAACTCCTTTGTTTTGGCCAATTTCTCCCATTTGGAAGTAACTGTATTTATTGGGTAAACTGTATTTACCCAATACCTGTACCCCCATTGTATCTAGGAAGTAACTAGCTAGCTTTTGATTTTACAGACTCATAGGCAAAAGGGACTTGTCTCTGATAAGACTTTAGACTGTGGCCTTTGGGTTAGTGCTGGAATGAGTTAAGACTTTGGGGGACTGCTGCGAAGGCATGATTGGTTTTGAAATGTGAGGACATGAGATTTGGAGAGGCCAGGGGTGGAATGATATGGTTTCACTGTGTCCCCACCCAAATCTCAACTTTTGAACTGTATCTCCCAGAATTCCCATGTGTTGTTGGAGGGACCCAGTGGAGGTAATTGAATCATGAGGGCTGGTCTTTCCCATGCTATTCTCATGATAGCAAATAAGTCTCATGAGATCTGATGGGTTTATCAGGGGTTTCCACTTTTGCTTCCTACTCATTCTCTCTTGCTGCCGCCGTGTAAGAAGTGCCTTTCATCTTCCGCCATGATTGCTGGACCTTTGCCATGTAAGAAGTGCCTTTCATCTTCTGCCATAATTGTTGGACCTTCCCAGCCACATGGAACTGTAAGTCTAATTAAACCTCTTTCTTTTGTAAATTGCCTGGTCTTGAGTGTGCCCTTATCAGCAGCATGAAAACGGACTAAGACAATCAACTTTTCAATTTCACGTATGGGAAAGGAAAACAAAATACCAAAATGTTAACAGTAGTGGTTTTTGAGTTGTGAGCTATAGGTAATTTCTATTTTCATTTATTAACTTCTCTGTATGTTCTCAATTTTCTTCAATAACCATAATCAGGGAGGAATTATTTGTTTAAAGAATTACCCTGAGATAGCAAATTATAAACCCAAAGGAATGAATCTTTGTTGTTGAAATTGTAGGCACTATGGTAAGCTTGGGGGTGGGGATACGTCTGGCATCTCTCAGAGCACACAACACAGGCCACTGCCAATCCAATCCTCCTACGTGTACAACTGGCTTTGGTATCCAGACTTCAAAACTGAGATGCCACTACAGCAAGTCTGATTTAAGCCCACATATGTTAGGGAGGCATGCCTGTGTTTTACCCCATTAATACTCAGAAAATAGATTATCTTTTAATCTCAGGAGGGTGCAAGGAAAGCATTCACTGCAGTGTGCTTTTAATAGTGAAAGATTTAAAATAACCAAAATGTCCACCATAGAGAATATAATCTCAAAAATTTAGATCTAAAAAAACAGAAATTTTATGGTACCTTCATCTTCTTAGTTAAGATGAATGTGCATGAATAATACACACCTTAGGAGAAACAAGACAATTGTTGAAACTAAAAGATGTGAAGTGGTCATTCAGGAAAGGAAGACTAATACTTGCACATGTTTACACCTACCTTGCTATTGGGTCCAAGACCCAATTGGTGTGAACATGTTCAAATATCATTCTTGGAACTGAATATAACACTGGAGAATTCACCACCAAGCATGAAGCAAGATAATATTGCTAAGTAGTTAGTTCTGAAAAGTGAATTAACTAACATAGAATCTAAGAATATTCTAAAAAATAACTGCTGCATAATGTATGGAAATAAAGTTACAGTAACTAATCAACAAGATCTGCTGAAGAGATCAGAGATCCTATTTTTTGATAATGGAACACTGACATAGTGTTTTTTATTTGACTTAAAAATCAGGCCGGGCGTGGTGGCTCATGCCTGTAATCTCACCATTTTGGGAGGCTTGAGGTGGATGGATCACTTGAGGTCAGGAGTTCGAGACCAGCCTGGCCAAAATGGTGAAACCCCATCTCTACTAAAAATACAAAAATTAGCCGGGCGTGGTGGCAGGTGCCTGCCGAGGTCGTCCCACTGCAATTCAGCCTGGGCGACAGAGTGAGACTCAGTCTCAAAAAAAAACCCCCAAAAAACAAAAAACCAGCTTCCTGGGCAATAAGTTTTATCACCCAAGTGACTGTTTAGGAGGGTACTAGAACTGAAAGAAACTCTAAGAAACTTAATCCCAGACCAGTTTCACATGGAGGCAAAAACCATTCAACTTGCTTAACTGTGGCTAACTTCACAAATACCATTTTTTTAATTGTTAAAAATAAATTTGTAAGATGTTCCAAATGGAACTCTATGAATATGTAATACATACTTCTACTTAATAACACATGCTAGAAGATAGTAACCTTTAGCAGAGCCAAGATACAGTTTAAATAAAGCAGAATTTTCATAGACTCAAAGTAAAGCTTAGCTATGTGTAAAGGGGTCAATGTCCAGCCTGGACTGCAAAGCAGACTGAGAATCGTGTTGTTCAGAAACAATAAAGTTAAGATAGGTGTACAATGCTATGTCCAGAAACCCCCCTACCCAAAGCACTGCACCTGGGTCGTAAATTGGGGCTGCTTCATTTTTACTGATATAATTGCAAACACCAAAGTCTGTGATGTCTATGATTTTAGAGAACAATGTTTCTGAGTGAGTAGGAAAGCTGTAGTCACTTGAAGAAGGCGGTTATTATGATACTTTACAGCTGCAGCACGTCCTTAGGAGACACTGCATCCTGTTAACTTTGCAGCTGGCTTTATCTGTGCCTATTTTTCTAGCCTGATGAACAGTTGAGCAGAGTTTTTACCTTCTCAGTGTGAGCTAATATTTACTTTCTCATGGGCAATCCTAAATGTCAAATACTGTATTGAGTGCTTTACATACATTATTTCATTTAATCTTAGCAACAATCCTTTGAGGCAAGTGCTAGCATCCTATTTTACAGATGTGGACATTGAGTCTTGGAGATGTTGGAAGTGGTTTGGCCCAGGTTTCACACAGCTAGTAAGTGGCAAAACCATTTCAAACCTGGGTCTCCCTAACTCTAAACCTAGTCTTCTTAACATCTATCCTTTAAGCAGATGTAGAAATTAAAGATTATTCAAAGTGAAATGAGTAAAATCCAGAGCTGGTTATGGGCAAGTTGTAGGCTCATGCACTATAGCTAGGACCACAGATTGAAACAATTTTTCTGGAGGCCAGTTTGGTAAATAATGTAGTAAAAAAATTAACATGTACCCTTTGAGCCAACAATTAATCTTCTAGAAATTTAAGAAAATAATTTCTAAACTGCACAGAGGCATGCATTAGAATTACAGCATGATTTACAAAAATAAACATACAAATAAAAATAGAGACAACGTAAACATTTTTAGTAAGGAATTAAATGGCTAAACAGATATACAATGCAAGAGTATTCAACTATTAGTGATGAATTGTACAGTAAAAGGCACCAGATTACTGATGAGCATTTATCGTGTGATTTTATTTTATTTATTTTGAGATGGACTCTCACTATGTTGCCCAGGTTGGAGTGCAGTGGTGCGATCTCGGCTCACTGCAGCTTCCACCTCCTGGGTTCAAGCGATTTTCCTGCCTTAGCCTCCTAAGTAGCTGGGATTACAGCTGCCCACCTCCACACCCAGCTAATTTTTGTATTTTCGGTAGAGACGGGGTTTCACAATGTTGGCCAGGCTGGTCCTGAACTCCTGACCTCAGGTGATTCACCTGCCTCGGCCTCCCAAAGTGCTGGCATTACAGGTGTGATTTTATTTTTATGTAAAATTGACTACATATAGTGTATTTATATGTGCAAATATATATAGAGAAAGGTGTGGAAACATGTTTACTATGTTTCTCTCTGGCTTGAAAAAGTTTATTTTTAAACTTTTTGTACTGTTCTTTATTGTTTGAATATTTTGTGAGTATCATTATTATAAAACAAAAAACTATTTGAAAAAAAAGAATGTCAAAGTTAAATCAATTCTTGCCTCAGTAACTGGAGTAATTTCAGGCATACTAGCCATATATTTTGTAGAACTGGAAATCTATTATGCTTTGGAGAAAATCCAACAGGTATGTTCTAGATCTTGCCCGTAGAACTAGGGTGTTTTTAGTCCACCAAAGGATTATTATTAATTTATGGAAACAATACGGTTTGGACTAAAACCAGTTCTATCTGGGCTATAAGAGTTAAATGTTGTCTTACATTTTCATTTAAAAATATCTTCAAAGCATTTTCATTTAATCGGAGTTAGTCTTCCTTGTTGATTGGCATTGTATTTTGGGAGTAAATAAATTTTAAACAGCTAAAGTAAATGGATTTTAGAGAGGCTACCTGTAGAGTCACGAAGTAAATCTAATGAATCTTTTGGACTTGTATTTAGGGTTGCTGGGGGTGGATTAGTAAAATAGGCCTGTTTAGTAAAAGTAGATGGAGTCTGAGAGAAGTTGAATATGACCAGAGAAAAGATTACCAATTGGAGACAAAGTGATTATGACTTGTACAGGAAGGAGAAAAATGCCAAAGGGTTATTATTTAAGAAACATTACTAGGCGCAGTGGCTCACAACTGTAATCCCAGCACTTTGGGAGGCTGAGGCAGGTGGATCACCTGACGTGAGGAGTTCAAGAACAGCCTGGCCAACATGGCGAAACCCAGTCTCTACTAAAAATACAAAAAATTAGCCAGGCATGGTGGCGGGTGCCTGTAATCCCAGCTACTCAGGAGGCTGAGGCAGGAGAATCACTTGAACCCAGGAGGCAGAGGCTGCAGTGAGCCGAGATCACGCCACTGCACTCCAGCCTGGGCGACAAGAGCAAGACTCCCTTTCAACAACAACAAAAAAGAAACAGTACCATTCTAGAAAAGGAACTCTTTAGCATGCATGGATGGTTATGGCAATATAAATTAACACCTAAATAATTTGTCATTCAACAAAATCTTAGCACTGCGTGTTTTGAGGATATTTTAAAGTTGATTACGACCCTGGGCTGCAGAGTGGGAGACTGGAAGAAGGAAATGCAGCAGTTGTTAACAGTTGAAGCTGTGGAAATAAACAGTCAGCTGAAGCCAGAGGAGAGGAAGGAAAAAAATGTTGGTATCCTTGAGGATACCAACATTTGTTATGGCCCTGTAAAAAGGAGCAACCCAAGAAAAGCACACACGAACGGAAGTTCAGAAATCAGGTAGAGAGACTCATGTTGATGACAGGGGAAGAGAGTTTCAAAAAGGAGGAGTTAGCAGTATCACGTGCTGTAGAAAGGCCACATGAGAGAAGGACTGAAGTGACCACTAGATTTGGCCTTCAGCAGTTACTAGAGTACAGTGGAGACAGGAGTACCTTGTACAGGTGGCTCATTTGTTGGCGCCAGAGGCCAATACAAGGCACTTTCACACAGTCTGCATTGGACTAGACTGGGAAGTAGGCGCTACATTAGGGGACGAAACTGGTGAGTGCCTGGGTATTTTCAGCTGTTATTGGGGATAGGGACTCTGCGGGTGGCTAGAGGTACTGCTAAGCCAGAGCTCAGGAAATGTACCTAGGGCCCCAGTAGTAGGTCTCCGATAAGAATCAGGAGAATGAATCTATAAATGAATGAATATATGAATGCATGTGGGGGTGTGGTCTAGCGATTGCTTTATGAGCATGACCAGGACAGGAAGAGGATGGTGAGAGCATACAGTAAGTACCTGCCTGTGGAAGAGGCTGCCGTTGACTCAGAGAGGTGCCAGGGAGGTTGGTGTTTTCAAGGCGGTCAGGTTCCCCAGTTGGGAGAAGGGTGCGAAGGGCTTAAGGATTTACAGATTGATTTAGGGGAGAACACACAGGAAGCGAAACATCAGGAACGCCGGGAGACAGCAGCAGCAGGACAGGATTGAGGAAGGGTAAGAGCGCGAAATGGGGTAAGAATGCAAGAAAGGAATGGACAGATGTATGCTTTACAAGGCACTTCCACGGCGAGTGACTCATTCATCCTTACGACAACCCAGGGAGAGAGATGGGTATATATTGCATTGCCAGCCTTTGGAATCAGGGATGCGGTCCAGATAAGGCCATCGCGGCTCAGAGAGGCTGTTCAGCAGCTGTTCGATTCCTCTGGTGACAAGGACCACTCTACTTTTGGAAGTAGCACTTCCATTAGACAAGTAGGAAAAAAAAAAAAAAAAAGAGGGAGACAAGAAAGGTGTGGTCCCCTTGAGGGAAAAGATCTGCGAATGACAGACATTTTACATAATTCATGGAATTGCAAAGCCAGAACGTGTCAGGCAGATCTTTTCATCTGTAAAACGAAGGGGGCAGAAGATCTTCCTTTTCTCTTGTCTAATAGCCTGTGAAATCATCTAGGCAACCACCTCCCAATTTTACAGAATAAAAAACGAGGCCTGCGGGATATGTCTCGCTCAAAGTAACAGAACACCCGAGTGGAGGGACAGGCCCGGAGCCGACTCCGCCCCGTCCGCAGGGCCTCTCGCCGCTCCGCCACCTTCCCAGAAAGATAAAGAACAGCGGGAGGCGGCAGGCCCGGCGGCCTAGCTGCGAGCGCCCTGGGGTTCGAGGCCGCTTCCCGGCAGCAGTGGGAGGAACGCCCCGAGGGGAGGGCAGGAGAGGGGCGGGGAGGAGTTGAGACGGGCGGGGAAGAGTTCGGGCCTCCTTTCCCACACTTCGTTAGGACGCGGGCTGGGGCGGGCCTGCAGCCGGCAGAGGGCGCGGGGAGACTCCTCGCTCGGCGGGCCCGGCAGGCCCGGCGGGCTGGGGGCGCGCTGTCGGAGCTCGCGGGCACCGGGTCGCGGCGGCCCGGGCGGCCGGAGCCGGCAGGGGAAGCGCGGCGGGCGGGCACGCGGGCGGGCGGCCGGGAACGGGCGGGGCGGGGCGGGGCGCGAAGGGGGCGGTGCCGCGAGCGGGGGGCGGCGGCAGCGGCGGCGGCGGCGGCCGAGGAGGAGAACATGGCGGCCGCGGAGAGCGGCTGAAATGCCTGTTCTTCAGGCTGGGCGAGCGGGAGTCTGACGCGATCTGCTGAGCTCTGTCCTCCGACGGCTGCACCGCGGCCTTGAGCGCCTCGGCCTCCTGTTCGTTGCTGCTCCCTCGAGCCAAGCCTGCGTCAGGTTCCTTCTGCATCCCCCTGCGGGGGGACCCCTGCTCCGGAGGAGGGGGCCGGAGAGCCGCGGCGGCGGCGGCGGCGGGCGCCTGGGCCCAGGGGGCCGGGCTCCGGGCCCGAGGAGCGGCTGAGGCCGCGGCGGCACCGCCGCCACGGTCGCGGACGAGTGCGGCGCCGGTGAGCGCGGCCCAGAGGCGGCGGCGGCAGGTGAGTGGCGGGCGGCGGGTGCGGAGCCTCCCGGTGGGTGCAGCTGTCACGAGCCGCGCGGCCGCCGAGGCCCTAGGGGGCGGGGAGCAGCTGGCGCCCCTCCGCCCCCTGCTCTCCTTTCTCCCGCTCCATCCCCCTCCCACTTCCCCGAGTTCCCCTCGCGGCCCCGCGCGGCTGGAGGGGGCGGAGGTCGCAGCTGTCACGGGCACCAGCTGGGGGCTGCTCCCTGCCGAGGGAAATCGCTGCAGCAGCGACTTCTCTCCGCCTCTTTTCCAGTTGCCCTAGTTAGCGCGGAGAGGGCGAGCATCCGCGGAGGGGGCGCGAGCTGCGCGGCCGCCTGCCCGGCGTGGGGAGCGGGCGCCCCGGGTCGTCGCCGAGAGGGGGAGCCGGAAGTCGGCGCGGGCGCCCCTCGGCCCCGACGACGCCGTGACCTTGGCCAGCCCGCTCACCTCTCGGAGTCTCGCCTGCCCGGACCGCGAAATGGGGGCGACCGCGGCGTCCCTCTCCGTCAGCGCAGCCCTCGACGGCGCTCGGGTTTGACCCCGGCGCGCTTGCTCGCCCCTTCTCCCGAGAAGGGGTTTCAGAGGTAGACATGGGATGAACACTGGACATGTTCCTGTCGCGGCCGGCGTTTGGTCCCCTTCCTGGGATTCAGCCGAAAGGGCCGAGGAAGGGAAGCAAACATGTTGACGAGGGGCGATTGGGAGGTGGGGTTGGTTAGTGGGCAGTGACAGAATTCAGGCCGCTCTCTAGTCCCTTGGAAAAGACCTGAAGAAATCGGACACCAGGGTCTCCAGTCCTTACTACCCAGCTGTGGTGGCTGCTTTTTAATTTTTTTAAAAGCAGTTACCCCCATGGGTAGACACTGCCCAGTCTGACGACGTTAGAGGAAGACGGAGGGGTTGACAATACAGCCTGTGTGTGTGTGACAAGGACAGGCCACGGTGTTGTGGCCGGAGAGTTTCCTGGGAAGGAAAACTTTTAAGCTGGAGGGTCTGTTAGCCTCTCATGCTTGGCCCTCCTCATTTCTTGTAGAGGTGTTGAACAGGCAGGTGTCCTTGTGGAGAAGGTGACATTTTTTCTTCGGAGAGGGTGAATTTTTAATGTCGAGTGTGATGTTGGTAAGTGAAGGGTTCTTGAGTGACTTGCAGCCCCAGCACCCTCTGTGGATGCCAAGAGGAATCTCTGTGGCGATGATTTGTGAGGGCTGGTGCTTACATTTCAGTGATTAAGAAATCAAGTGTCTGCTTAAAACATTACTGCCGTGAAGCGTAGATTATATGGTACAGTTGAGGGGTGGATCTCAAGGGTTAAATTTGTTTGAGGTTTGTCTCCTCTTTTGAAATTGGTTGGAGGCTAGTCTCAAAAAAAAAAAGCAAACAAAACAACAACAACAATAACAACAAAAGTTGACCAGAGGGGCCTCAGCTTGTTTCACAGAAGCTATGATGTTGTAGGAAGGGGGTCGGATTTCTTCATGTTGAGAATAATGTGAAAAGAAAGTATTATTTGCTTGGGTCTCTTGGCTCTTGAACTAGAAATAGTTTTGGGTTAAAGGTAGCAGTGGGGTTTGATTCAGCTTAACAAATAGTCATTCCTTGAACTATTTGCCATAAATTAGATAAAATGGAAGTGTTTCTGTTTTATCTCCTGTACTTTGTGGAAAGGTCTAATTTGGTTTTGTGAACGAATGTCCGAAATGTTTTCTCTCTGTTTCTTCTTCAGACTCGATGCTTTGGGAACAGTGGGTCACAAAGAGGGTCTGAGTTGGGAATACATGGTTTAGAGAGAAAATAGAGGACTGCTGCTTGTAAGAACAGGTGTTTAGTTTGATTTTTGTAGATGTTTTCTACTGGTTATTTAACAGCATTGAGGTTTGCTTTATAAGGTGCAGAGCGTGAATTTTACATAGCTTATACTTGATCTCTTCCTTATTTCTCTCAGAAAACCTGTAGGATTGTGCCTATTGAATGGCTTTTTGTGTGGTTTAAACCAAGGGAGTGTTTTAGATCTGCAGTGGTTTTACTGGGGGGGTGGGGGGGGGAAGCGCTTGATGTAGCGAATGGTGATTGTTTCACTTAAACTACGATTATATAGACATTGCTTTTTCCTCCCTCTTTCTGCGAACATTTGTTTTTGTTTCTCCCTCAATTCCAGGGTTTCATTTCTAGAAATCTGGGCTGGAAACAGAAGCAGCAGTTTGTATAATCCCAAGAACTTGCTTATGCCAGGAAGCTGTAAGGGTAGCATGAAGTGGGTGTGATGGAAAGACACTGCTCCTGCTTAAGACATTTAACTGTTGAGGGAGTCTAAGGTCAAACTTTAATTTTTGTTGAATTTCCTGTTTTCTACTTATGTGTTAATCTTTTGGTGGGCAGAAGATTGGGTTGCTATGGTGCTAACTGGTGTATATTGTGAAAGTGCTGGCAACATATGCTTTTACTCTATAGGGAAGGGTGGTAAACAAGCCTAAATAATTTAAAGATGTTGTTCTCAGAATGGAATGTTCTGTGCATGTCCTCTTGATCCTGCTAATCCAGTGAGCGGTCTTCACTAGGACTAAATGTTGAGTAAGTGATGAGGGTGGTAGAGAGGTGCTGAAAGGTCGAGTGGTTGGAGAGGGGGTATTGGGCATTTCTTGAAATTCTTTTTTTTTTTTTCCTTTTTGTGGAGAACGGGGTCTCGCTATATTACCCAGGCAGGTCTCGAACTCCTGGGCTCAAGCTATCCTCCCGCCTCTGCCTCCCTGAGAGCTGGGATTACAGGCATGAGCCACCGCGCCCAGCCGAAATTCTTTTCCCTATTATCTGTATCGGGAATCTGTATACCAGACTGTGATTTATAATTGTTTTTCAAGGCCGTTTTCGTTCTCCCTGTTTGGTTGTCATCAATTTCATATACCTTCTCTTCGATACTACCTCTGTTCTGTACTTTAGTTTGTCTTTTTTCTGTGTCTCCCAAGGACTCCACATTGTTTGAATGTTATGTTGCATGTCTTACAAAGTTGGTTGGCCTTAAGCCATGTGGCTTAACATCGTTTTCATTTTAGGGCAGGTGTGGGAGGTCAATACTAGCGCACAACACGGAGTAGAATCTAAGTCATGGCGCATAGGAGATCCCGGTGATGCTCATGATTGTTTTGGCAGTGGTTTTTGCCTTCTAAATATGATTATAACAGAGATTCTCAGAGGACCTCCTGGCAGAGGTCCAAAAATGTTTTGGAGGGTTCCATTTTGCATTACTTGCAAATATTGAATGCTGTGGTGGGTGTGGGCTCCGGTGAAAACCATGTGTCTCAGGAGGTGGATGTCAGAACACTGTATCTGATCTGGGCCGCAGAACCGTATACATTTCTCCCTATCTTAGATAACTTTCCTACCCATTTGGGAAGACTAGACTGTAGGAAAGGACTTTTTAAAATTGCTGCTTTCCCAGATTAGCCAGTAGTTTAGCCGTTGGCGATTGGCAACTAAGGACAGGCCTCATGTTCTATTCTTAACATTGAAGATGAGGTCTAGTCATTTAAAACCTTCCCTTTTCTTTATATTTTAGTTAGACCTTGCGCCTTTCAACATTTGATGTCAGAGGTCATAAAATGGCCTCGTGGCAACTAGGTACCATTCTTGCTTGCTTTTTTTATAGCTTAGTCCTGGAAAATGGTTTGTGGTCATGTAGTATTTGGATTAATGTATAGAAATGATTATTATGTATTTCTGCAGGATACGTGGCTGAATAAGGGAAATTATTATAAAACACTGATACCAACATATAAGTCCAATTCGATAAGTTTAAGTAAAGTGAGTTATATCCGTGCTTCTTTCCCCATAACCCCATCTGCAACACTGAATTTTTGAGGCTCCTTGGAGTGATAGGCTTTTAGAAAAGCTTAGTATGGTTATCATATTTAAACGATAAGTAGCTTATGCCAAAATAGAAGCTCTAGTCACTCGAGGAGTTATGGAAGACTCACCCTCATCTTAGATATATTTTGTTCTTACCGCTCCCCGAGAGTGTGTTTTAGTGTGTGGAGGGCAGGGATGTTTGGTTTTACTGAGTAGCCCTGACCTGACCATTAGGCACAGACAGGCCAGACTCATAAAAATAGGTGCAAGCACAGAAGCAAAATGCAGCCATTATCAGGACCAGAATTCTAATTGCACTGGATTATCCAGTTTTTCCAGAGTGATGCTTCATTTTTGCCCTTTCAGCTTATAATTGTGAAGCAATTTTAAAGCATCTTTTAGAAATGGAGCGCTGACTTCAGACAGACAGAGGTGTCTAGCTCTTCCAGATACTTAGGTTGATGTAGCCTTGAGCTATAACCACACTAAACTTCAGTTTTTATATTTAAAATTGAAGTAATGTACTTGTCCTCATTTTGTAATCTTTAAAATAAATTATTAAATATGTTTAGCATGTGATTGGCACATAGACATTAATGACTAGCTAACAAATGGGTGTTTCATTAGCGAATTCATCACCAGATTCTCGCATTCTTTTCTTTGTAATTTCTCAAATTTTTTCCTTTATTTCTGGTTCTGCAATCTGGTCCTCCTGTCATTTGCACATGGAGTAATAGGAGTCACATTGACTCTGTGGGCCTGAGTTTCTTTATCATTAAATGAGCATATTGGTCTAATTTCACATTTCTTCTTGTTTTAAAATTCTATGATTTGTAGGTTTACAGCTGTTTGCTTGCATGCATTTACCTCTCTAATTTATCCTACACATAAATGCTGAAGAAATTCCCTTCTAAAAAAAAATTTTTTTTTAATGTTATTGTTTTCAGAGGAGACTTTCTGTGGGCAAATTTATCAAATGTAAATCATTTAAACTGATTCTTTCATTTCCCATTCCAGAAAATTTGCTGTAGATGGCATATGCAGAAATGCTTCGCAAACTGTAAAGTGTTAAACAATGAAGAAAGTATTATGATAATCATAGATATCTTGTGTCTTTGCTTTTACATGTTCCATTTTCTTCATTTAAATTGGATTTCCTTTATGTTCTCGTGACCTTCAAAAACAGCATCAAAGCTGGTATGTTTTCAAGAAAGCTTGATTTTTATCACTCCCTTAGCATTAGTTATTCTGTTCTATATAATAAACTTCTCTTTCTCGCTCCTTCTTTTGAGAGAGATTCTCTTTTTAGTGTATGTTGATTGGTTTTCCTAAACAGATTGGAAAATGCTTGAGATGCCGTGAACTACAACATTTAGAGTAAAAGAACCTTAAATGATCATTTAGGACGGCCTTCTTAATGTTACAGCTGAGCAGACTAAGTCCATGCAGATGCAGTTGGGAATGGGGTTTCTTTATGAGAGTTACTTTTTGTATTGAAAGTTAAAATATCGGGCCGGGCGCGGTGGCTCAAGCCTGTAATCCCAGCACTTTGGGAGGCCGAGACGGGCAGATCACGAGGTCAGGAGATCGAGACCATCCTGGCTAACGCGGTGAAACCCCGTCTCTACTAAAAAAATACAAAAAACTAGCCGGGCGCGGTGGCCGGCGCCTGTAGTCCCAGCTACTCGGGAGGCTGAGGCAGGAGAATGGCGTAAACCCGGGAGGCGGAGCTTGCAGTGAGCTGAGATCCGGCCACTGCACTCCAGCCTGGGCGACAGAGCGAGACTCCGTCTCAAAAAAAAAAAAAAAAAAAAAAAGAAAGTTAAAATATCACAAAGAGATTTTAAATTATAAGAATTCTTGTAAGCTTTTGAGTAATGTGTAAGCTAGGAGGAAGGGAGGAGTTTTTTTTTTTGACCGAAATTTGACTCTAAAATATTGTAAGAAGGTATTAATCAGGAATTAATTAAGACCATTCTCTCAAAAACTACAAAAATATCTGCAGAAAAATGTCTGCTTTTCTTGTAAGGCCCTCATTCACAGTCAGCAAGTATTTACTGAATATTGTCTCTGAGCCAGGTACTGTGCTAGCTCTACATATTACATTTCATACATGAGGAAACAAGGCTCAGGGAAGTTAAGTGGCTGACGTAAGATTGCACAGCTTGTAGGTGTTAGGGATGACATTTGAGTTCAAGCCTACTGAGTGGAAATCATATTCATACCTTTCAGTTGACTTCTCTTCAAGCGTGTTCATCACACTTGGCCACATTATACTTTTTTTTTTCTTTCTGAACTTTCTTTCTCTTGAATACATGTGTTGTGGAGACTCCTGCAGTCTCATTCCTTTCTGATAACCCGGGAGGCATACATACCAGTTACTTAATGAAAATGTCACTTTAAGATTCTTGTGGACCGGGCGTGGTGGCTCACGTCTGCTATCCCAGCACTTTCCGAGACTGAGGCAGGCAGATCATGAGGTCAGGAGTTCGAGACCTGGCCAATATGGTGACACCCCGTTTCTACTAAAAATACAAAACTTAGCGCGGTGTGGTGGCGCAAGCCTGTAGTCCCGGCTACTCAGAAAGCTGAGGCAGAAGAATTGCTTGAATCAGGGAGGCAGAGGTTGCAGTGAGCCGAGATCGCGCCACTACACTCCAGCCTGGGTGACAGAGGGAGACTCTATCTTAAAAAAAAAAAAAGAGATTCTTGTGCTGTTTCTGGTCTCACCTTTGTACTTCAGTAATGTTGATTCTTTGGTGCTTTTACCCAGGTAAGCTTATCTTTGGTTGGTTTTGGATTCTTAGCCATAAAATTCTGCCTCTCAAGTTTTGTTGGTATTTAAATAGCTAAAGCTTAGCGTGCTTTGGTTTTGTTTTTGTTTTTTTGGAACAAATTGCTTGGTCATTCTCTGTGATTCCAGTTGTAATTTGAATGGTTGATTTTATCTTAAAATTTCAGTTTGCCTATGTGGTTAAAACATTTACATACTTTTATTATCAAGCATAGATTTGATTAGTTAACAGAAGATATTCTATTGTGAGTATATGTATGTATATAAACATATCACATCGTATTTGACCAGATAGTTGAAGGATGAAATGTCCTTGAGTTTTGAAAACATCTGTATGTGTAATATTGACTTTACTTTGGTGAATTTGTTTGGAAGAAATAAAAAGTTACTCTGCAATGTCTAATACCTCCCTCTCTATCCTAAATGGTACAGGTAGTCTGTAATTGAATTTTTAAGTAGCTACTCAATCATTCGTTCAAGACATAGTTATATGAGTACATACTTTGTTCAAGGTAGTGTGCTGTAAAAAGATAGCGGTTATTGGGAAATTAACCGATAAGATATAGATCCTGTTCTTAAGGAGATTATGACCTGAGAGAGGTGATAAGACAAACATACAAATACCTATACTACTAATTGAATGTGATGAGTGCTGTGAGACAGGTCCTGAAACAGTACTTTGAACATTCAGGGAGAGGGAGTGATTATTGTATTTTCATTTGAGAAAGATCAGGGCAAGTTTTATGGAGGGCTTGGTGGTAGACAAAAGCATTGAGGGCAGGGGATTATTTCTTTAAGAATAGGGACAAGGAGAACAGTATATTCAGGAAGATTAAATAGCAAAGATGAAAAGACAGGAAGTAATGCAGGGGAAAGTGCAAGGAGTGTGGCATCAACTGAAGTGGGAGAGGGAAGCATATCGTCTAGGTGTAGTAACAAAACATTGGTGGATTTTAATGGAGGGAGGTGGTGGGGAGCAGTATGTAGTAAGTATGTAGATATGGATGAAAATGAGAAATGTCAATTTTCCCAATTTACGTGGATCTTTTCTTGGCAGGTTTTATACCCCAAATTTTATATTTTTGGTTTTTGAAATGATTCCATATGTAAGGCTTACCCACACTGGGAACTTATTCACTCATTTTTATGTATATTTAAATACAGATTATATGTTTTTTTTTTTTTTTTTTTTTTTTGAGACGGAGTCTCGCTCTGTCGCCCAGGCTGGAGTGCAGTGACCGGATCTCAGCTCACTGCAAGCTCCGCCTCCCGGGTTTACGCCATTCTCCTGCCTCAGCCTCCCGAGTAGCTGGGACTACAGGCGCCCACCACCTCGCCCGGCTAGTTTTTTGTATTTTTTAGTAGAGACGGGGTTTCACCGTGTTAGCCAGGAGTTTTTTTTTTTTTGAATAGAAGTTAGTACAAAATCTTTTTCACTGCCTTATATTTTTTTGAATTAACTTTTTTATTTTTTACTTTTGATTATGAATTATGCCTTAACCTACATGTGATGTGAGATATGCATATTACATGATACTTGCCCAAGAGTTAGCCAGTTGATCCAACATGATTTATTAACGTATTCGTTTTAATAATTCCCCACTATTTTGAAGTCTACATTTTGATGTGCTGTTTCTATACTCCCTTTTCTCTGATTCTGCATTATTTATTCCAAAAAGAGATACATCTATTTAATATGTGACAGTTCCTTACTGGTTTATATATTGTTACTGATAAGGCAAATCCTGCCATCAACTTTAAAAAAGTATTTTAACCTCCCAGTGGTTCTTAGATGCTGATTTGAGTTTATTAAATATATAGATGAATTTTGGACCAACCAGGATTGCATTATTCCAAGATTCCTCCAGCCTCGTTCTATGGCCCTTTGTTTATCAGGTCTAATTTCATCCCCTCTAGATGTCCTTTATATTGTTCTTCGTGTACTTCTTTTCCATTTTATCTTCTGTTTCATACCACAGACTGTTTTTTTTTTTTTTTTTTTTTTTTTGAGACGGAGTCTCGCGCTGTGTCACCCAGGCTGGAGTGCAGTGGCGCGATCTCGGCTCACTGCAAGCTCCGCCTCCCAGGTTCACGCCATTCTCCTGCCTCAGCCTCCGAGTAGCTGGGACTACAGGCGCCCGCACCACGCCCGGCTAGTTTTTTGTATTTTTAGTAGAGACGGGGTTTCACCATGTTAGCCAGGATGGTCTCGATCTCCTGACCTCATGATCCACCCGCCTCGGCCTCCCAAAGTGCTGGGATTACAGGCTTGAGCCACCGCGCCCGGCCAGACTGTTTTTTTTTAAGCAGTAAGTATTCTTTTTTTTTCTTTTTGAGATGGAGTCTCTCTGCCACCCCGGTTGGAGTGCAGTTGCGCAATCTCTGCTCACTGCAACCTCTGCCTTCCAGATTCAAGTGATTCTCCTGCCTCAGCCTCCCGAGTAGCTGAGATTACAGGCGCCTGCCACCACGCCTGGCTAATTTTTGTATTTTTAGTAGAGACGGGCTTTCACTATGTTGGCCAGGCTGGTCTCGAACTCCTGACCTCATGATCCACCCGCCTCGGCCTCCCAAAGTGCTGGGATTACAGGCTTAAGCCACCACAGCCGGCCTTTTAAACAGTGTGTTATCACTTGGCATTCTTTAAGATGATGGAGTGGACTTGTTTGTTCAGTGTAAAATTGTCTCTGTATAAATATAAGTGTATCTGATTATATAAATGAGATTGGTCATATAAGTTGGAAGCCCCTGGCTCTCATTTATAGTTCATGATTTGTTTTACTGATTTATTTATGCCTTGCCATGTTCCAAAAAGAATTTAAGGCAGGATGTGTCATGAAGAGTCTTGGACCTTGTTCCAGCCCTGTCTGTTATTTGACTGATGCCCCTAGCCTATGTTACTCATTACACGAAGGGAACAGTGTTGAAGACAACTAGTGTCACTGAATGTGCTGTGGTGTGTCTTTTGCCAAACTGGTAGTAAATCAGAGATGATACAGTGTAATTGGGGTACCTTTAAAGATAGGTCCTTTGAAACTTTGATAGCATACAGCAGAAATTGGTTGGAAGTATCCCTTCAAGTATCCCTGCTGGGTAGGCTGTTAAAGAGCCTTCACTCCTGGGACCCCAGGCACTTTTAGCACAGTAGTTTCTTTTTTTCTTTTCTTTTCTTTTCTTTTCTTTTTTTTTTTTTGAGGTGGAGTTTTGCTTTTGTCGCCCAGGCATGTGCCACCATGCCTGGCTAATTTTGTATTTTTAGTAGAGATGTGGTTTCTTCATGTTGGTCAAGCTGGTCTCGAACTTCCGACCTCAGGTGATCTGCCCGCCTTGGCCTCCCAAAGTGCTGGAATTACAGGTGGGAGCCACCACGCCCCGCCAGTAGCTTCTTAACATTAAATTATCTGCGAAATGGAAGAAATACTAGAGGTCTATGAGGATGTTTCTTCTCTTTCAGTCTGTTGTGGTGGTTTGTAGTTTACAGGGGCTTGGGTAACTGGATTTTAGGTTTATTATTTTAAATAGTAGACTATTAACACTATTTTGTATTGCAGTAGAGATCACTTACGCAGATCTTTTTTATACTATTTCATAGAGATTAACTGGTCACCTTGTGGCAGAGGAGTTAAGAATGATCTAATTTAAAGATGACTTACTCAGTATTTTTTCACAAAAAGACGAATGTCCCAAGTTTGTTACCACCTTCTGTGAAACGTGGCTATACGTGGTATGTTACCTAGCAAACACACTTAATCTGCCCCTTTGAGATAAATAGGATAAGTTCTTAACAGTGATTCAAAAAGTATCTATCTTTCAGAACAACAACAAAAAATTTAATGCTGTAGAGAAAGGATATTGAAAATGGATATTTAGAATTATTTCTATTATGGAATTTAATTGCTGAAAATTATGTGTGTTACCTTAAGAGCTTTTTGTGTATGTATACTTGAACTTGGAAACAGAATTTTCTAACCTGTATAAAAATCTTGTAAAAGAGGTGTTTAGTGGTTTTGAGCCCATCTGCTGAAAACACAAAAAGGCAATACCATCTGATTAGTTTATAAGAACAACTGATGGCCATCAGAAGATATGGAAATGCACTAGCTGAATTTTGGCAAAAACCTTTGCTTAAATGGTGAATGGGATTGGAAATTGAATATCATGTTTTATTCAGTGCACCCAGTAATGGAGTTCTTCTTTTGGTTTTATTCATCTTTGTGAGGTAACATTTTTCAGCTATGATAACCATTAAAACCAAATAAAAGTTATATCTCATAAAAATGAACTGAATTTAGAACCAGACCTTCAAGTTGCTATATTACAAAGTATGAAAGCAAGATATAAAAATAACAAACCATGTTCATTTACATTGCTGTCACAAAAAGTAGTGAATGGTGTTTATTAATAACAATATTGGGAAAAGCACAGAGTTTTTGTGCCATCAATAAGAAAAGTAAATGTTTAAAAATTTGTTTACTTGCTATAATAAATATTCTTTTTAATTTCCATTTTTGTGTATGCTATATGTACACAAATTTATTGATTTGGTGTGCAGTATATATAAATTATAAATAAGTATAATGGCTTCTTATTTAGAAACTTTTAAACCATGAGATATGTCATAAAAATGGCTATCATGATTCTATACCAAAAATTCTTAACCTGGGGTTCATAGAATAAGAGCCCCTGGATAGGCTTTAGGGGATCTGTAAGCACTTTGAAATTGTATGTAAAATTTTGTGAGTCTATATATTTATCTGGGGAGAGGATCTAGAGCTTTCACCAAATTCCTGAAAGGGTCCATGACCTCCCCCAATGGTTTAGGATCTCTGCTTTTGAGGAGTGGGACCTCAGTAACTCTATTCATCCAGTTGTACCCTCTTGCCAAGTTTGATGGATATATCTGATGTCATTACTCAAGCCCACCGTATGACTAGATGTGCAGTCTGTTTTTCCACTTTGCAATAGATGTGATTGCAGTGCCTTTGGCTTTTACAGGTGTTTGAATTCTGTCTGTTTATTGCACAACTACCTGGCCCTCCATCCCTTGGCTGCTTTTATATATGTTATTTTCCATCTGTATCACCTTAACCCCCAATTAAAAAGAGTGGCCCTATTGTATGGCTGTAGAGACAGGAATATATAAAGAGCCCAGTTTCAATTCACTTTGCTTCAAGTATCCCTGCTGGGTAGGCTGGGATTCACAGTTGTTGTGCTTTTGACCTATCTTTAGCATCTGAATTTCAGCTTTCTAGAATTCTTTGGGTCTGATTTGACATATGCTAAAAACACTTTGCAAGTTCTGTAGGCTCTTTTCTCCTCACTGATACCATTCTAATTCAGGCTTAATTATTATTCTTTTTTTTCTTTTGGGGCTTAATTATTGGTCAAACAATTAATTGGTCAAGCAAAGTGGTCCCACTCCCCAGTGAGTTCCTTCTTCGTGTATGTCCCAAATTTTGATTTGGAATGATTATCCTAATTTTTACTTTAATGGTACTGTTTTGCTCAAAAAAACCTTCAGTGGTTCCTCATTACTGTCAAGATAAAGTTGTTCCTTAGCCTGGCATTTAAAGCTTTCCAGTGTCTGGCACCAACTTTCTTTCCTGGGTTCATTTCCCACTAGTCTGCCCCAATAAATTGTGTTTTGAAATAAAATTGTCAGTTTTTTGTCCTCTAAACATCTCTTGAGCTTTTCTCTTTCTACTTCTTTATATGTTATTTTCCAAGGAATGTTCTCCCTTAATCTAGTCTATGCCTCTTGAAATTCTACCTATCCTTTACAGCTCAACTCAGATTTCACCTTGCTTATTAAGTGTTCAGACCATAAAATTTAAAAGTAATCAATTCCTTCTGTGAACTCTCAGTATTTATTTTCCTTGTTATTCACTTAATACTTCACATGTACAACCTTGTACCTTATGAAATTTTTTGTTTTTGTGTGTCCTGTCTCCTATATTAGGGTGTGAGAATGGCAAATGGGGATTATGTTTTATATTTTGTCCTCTGCATTGTCTTACACACATAGATATTACAATATTTGCCAAGTCATATTGATTAAATCATAATGCTACTTATGAATATACTTAGAGAAATAGACTTTTTGTGGGTGTGAATGTGTGCATGTGTGCATGCATGTGCGTGTTCCTGGAATACTCGCAGATAAACTAGGGATTTTCTTGACTAGTTTCAGGGTATTTAGGGAATTGAATTGGAAATCTGATATTGCTTGGAGAACTTGTTGTTCCACAACATAAGAAGTTGGCTGTAAAGGGATATGCTCAGAAGTCTGGAGTAGCCTGGTGAGTCATTGTTCTCCAGTGTAGAGCGCTACCTGTCCCGGGTGACAGAAAAACTTGGGTTCTTTCCTCTGTCTTCTTTACAGTGATGGAAACACAAAATCCTCATGTATTGAGGATTGCTACATTTCTGTTTTAATTTTTCAACACAGTCTTCACAATAAAATACAAATTTTAATTGCATATCTGTTGTTTGATAATATGGGGCACCATAAAGTAATTATATTTTAGGATTCTTGCCTTTCAAGGAGATTATAACCCCTCTAAGGGAGTCTCATTTGCTATAAATCATACATGAATTTAAAAATAATATACAGCAATATGAAATATGTCACATGAGAGTATATGGCTTAGTTTTTAACTGAGATATATGGAAACTTATCTAGCACTTAACTATTTTTTCACTCACTTGAAATTTATTATCACGTATACTTGTCTCTGTATTTTTTTTTTTTTTTAAGACGGAGTGTTGCTCTGTCGCTGGGGCTGGATGTAGTGGCATGATCTTGGCTCACTGCAACCTCCGCCTCCTGGGTTCAAGCAATTCTCCTGTCTCAGCCTCCCAAGTAGCTGGGATTTCAGATGTGCACCACCACACACAGCTAATTTTTATGTTTTTAGTAGAGATAGTGTTTCGCCATGTTGGCCAGGCTGGTCTTGAACTCCTCACCTCAGGTGATCTGCCTGCCTCGGCCTCCCAAAGTACTGGGATTACAGGCGTGAGCCACTGCACCTGGCTACTTGTCTCTGTTTTTACGTGTATCCTTTCCTTCCAGGTTGTAAATTATAGTGGATAGAGACTATTTATTGTACTAGTTTGTACCACAGTGCTTTCATAATGCTCTACCCACAGTATACATACATGTTTGTTACCGATGATACTAGAAGCCTAGTATGATCTGGGTAGGTTTTCTAGAGGAAGTGGGTTTGATTTCAATTTGTGGGCTTTGGAATGTTGCTTATGGCGTAGTCCCATGGAACATGAAAAAAGCGTTTTTAGTTAATAAAGTAGGTTTGGTGTACCATCTAGAACATGAAGCCTCCTTGATTACTGTGGCTTTGGCCCTAAAGTGACTCACATCAATTCTTCTTATAGGCTATCGGCTAAAAGTAGTCACAGGGTACTAGGGTACTACTTAAGGGGCTAGGAAGTGTGGGTAAGAACATGAATATTTGGTGAGGAATAAATGATTTTGCCTTACTATAGCAGAATTGATTTTCTTTAGCAATGAATACCAAAATTGGTAGACCCTGCTTGGAGTTATTGAAGAAAAGAGGAATTGCTTTTATGTGTCAACCTAAATGAAATTTTTATTATTAAATTTATTTGTGAAAAGAACTTACAAGTACTGAATGGTAGCCTTTGGGACAGTTAAAGGAGAAATTTTACTAGTGTGTCTATTTTAGGGATAAGTATTATGGATTTTTTTAGTTTGCTACCATCTTTAGAGTGGATATTTGAAGCAGAAAGTGAATATTTGACTTCAGTATACCTGATCCAGGACTTTCCTACATATATGGTTTAACTGGTAAGATTACAGGTAAGAAAAATGATAGAGGGGCCGGGCGCGGTGGCTCAAGCCTGTAATCCCAGCACTTTGGGAGGCCGAGGCGGGTGGATCACGAGGTCAGGAGATCGAGACTATCCTGGCTAACACGGTGAAACCCCATCTCTACTAAAAATACAAAAAATTAGCCGGGCGTGGTAGCGGGCGCCTGTAGTCCCAGCTACTTGGGAGGCTGAGGCGGGAGAATGGCGTGAACCCAGGGGGCGGAGCTTGCAGTGAGCCGAGATCGCGCCACTGCACTCCAGCCTGGGAGACACAGCGAGACTCCGTCTCAAAAAAAAAAAAAAAAAAAAAAAGAAAAGAAAAATGATAGAGGGAGTAAAGGGCTTAGATACTTTTGGAGACTTTTGCTGTCTGAGGAGTTCACAAAATTTCTCTAGTATCCTTAGAAGTCATTTTCCCCCATTATCAACATATTGCTAATTAATTAAAACCGGTTTTCCTCCATTTTTTGTTTGCCTTTCTAATGCTTGGTTTGTTAAGGACTATTGGGTGGTGGTTAAAATAGTTGGCCAACTATCAGTGTTGGCCAAGTGTGCAGAACTGCTAGGAAGCTTAGATCCTTATTTGTCCATGAGGCTTGTTTTTTCCCTGTTTTATTCCTAAAGTCATCAATCCTGAACTTTTTAAACCTTAGACTTTCTGACTATGTTCCAATATTTTTTTCTTTTTTCTTTTTTTTTTTTGAGACGGAGTTTCGCTCTTGTTGCCGAGGCTGGAGTGCAGTGGGGCAACCTCGGCTCACTGCATCCTCCGCCTCCTGGGTTCAAGCGATTCTCCTGCCTCAGCCTCCCGAGTAGCTGGGATTACAGACATGCACCACCATGCCCAGTTCATTTTGTATTTTTAATAAAGACGGGGTTTCTCCATGTTGGTCAGGCTGGTCTTGAACTCTCCACGTCAGGTGATCTGCCCGCCTCGGTCTCCCAAAGTGCTGGGATTACAGGCATGAGTCACTGCACTTGACTGTTTTTTCCTTTTTAATGTTGAATAATGAACCATATAAAATAAATGATGACATTTTAATAACAAATTCAAAGAAAAGGAAGTATATAGAGTTAAAAAGTGAAAGTCTCTGTCTTGAAGACTTTTTTTTATGGTAGCTGTTAATTTAGACTGTGTAGTAAACACCCCTTCCCCCATTCTTTTTTATTTTTTTTAGGTCATAGCATCCTTCCCTTTGGCCCAAAGGATGGGCATGTGACTCAGGCTTGGTCTGTCATAACACTTAATTCTCTTGGATACAGTGATTGCTGCCGGATGGCCATGTGACGACCTAAGTAGGTTGAGTCCTTCCTTGAGATTGAAAAACATATTAGATGAAGGACAGGTTCATCCCGTTGGAGTTGCTAAGCTGAGTTAACATAGAGAGTGCCTTGAAGGAAGCCCATCTGCCATAGGAAAGAATGAGGCCAACATACAGAGTAAAGCAGAGCTGACTGAGACAGACAGACTCACTCACACACACACTCACTGTCACATGCTTCAGTGCATAAGCATTGGGAGCCATTGGAGCCTTTAGATCTAGTTGCACTCTATATTAGATCCACCCAATATTTCCCAGTTAAATGAACTAATCAGTTGCCAGTTTGCTTGTGCTGGTTTGCATTGTGTTCCTGTCTTTTGTAACTGAAAGAGTCCTTGCTAATCCAGACCCCTGTTGGCATCATCATCATCATCATTAGAATCTATGTAGTAAATTTTTTTCCAGGTCTCGTTACCAGGAAAAGCTGTGTTTCCTTTGACTAGCTGGTTCGCTTGTATTACGTAGTCATCATGACTTTTGGAACTGATAGTTCTTTCTCTCTTTGGCTAATGATTTAGTTAGCTGGGGGTACATGTCTCAGTTGGACGCTCTATGGCTGCTTTATTCAGGTGATTTATGGCTGAGCTGAATGCTGGGAAACTCTTGCTTTGAGGACTTTGGGGTCAAAATCATTGTGATGACATTGAAGGCTAGAGAACTTTGGGACTCAATTTGACTGTCCATTGGTGCAGATTCAGAATCATTTTCAGAGGGTAATTTCGGCTCGTTACTTTCTTGGCTCACCTCCGTGGAGAGGTGGGTTGGCAGGCTACTTAGGCATCTTTAGTGGTTATGTTCCTTAATTATCGTAAGAGAATATTCACTTGACTGCATTTGATTGACTATGAAATATATATAGTACCTATAATTGGCAGTATGGAAGAGCTTCACTCTAGCAAGTATGTATCCACATACTCTGCCCCGTGATTTTTATTAAAAAACCTAGAAACAGCATTTTTTTGAGAACTGCTTAAAACTCATTCAATCCATTGCTTTAGAAATAATCAGTTTTTACTGGACTAGGCAAGAATACCAGAGAGTATGTTGATTGCATTGTTTTAGACTGGGATAGAATTGCTTTTGCAGAGTTGTTCTTTGGTGTAATGCAATAAACATTTATTGAGAGCTATTAAAACAAACAGCTTTATGAAATTTAGCACTCCTCTTGTAGAATTATTGTGAGGATATTATCTCCTTTATCTCAGTGTCCTTGTTGATGTTGTTACTACTATTACAGTACTACTGTTACTATTAGTGGCTCATCTGGAGGACTAAGATGAGCTCATAAAATGAGCTAATATGTGATGGGCAAATACTGTCTTTAGCTGGAAGCAAATACTTATATTCAAAGGGAGACAGCTTTGTGGATGAGGGTCTGTGTTAGGAGTATGGGCTCTGGAGCCAGATTTCCTAAGCTTGAATTCTGGCTGTCTCTGCTACTACCTAGTTGTTGCATTACTTAACCTCTTGGCGCCTCAGCCTTTTCATCTATTAAATAGGGATAATAGTATCTATCTCCACAAAGTGGTTGTGAGAATTTTGTGAGTTTATATGTACAAAATGCTTAGGTCATGCCTGGTCCAGAACATATACAGTAAAGGTGAGCTGCTGTTTTTTTTTGTTTTTTTTTAAAATGTTTAAAATAAATAGTACATAGTTATGGGGTGCCTATGATATTTTGATACATGCATATGATGTATAATGATCAAATCGGGATATTTAGGATATCCATTACCTCAAACATTTATCATTTCTTTATGTTGGAAACATTTCAGATCTATTGTTTTTTATCATCTTCATCAACATCATTAGAATCTATGGTAGTAATTCTCTCTCCGGGTCTCGGTACCAGGAAAAGCTGTGTTTCCTTTGACCAGCTGGTTCACTTGTATTATGCAGTCATCTTGACTTTTGTAACTGATGGTTATTTCTCTCTTTGGAAGGGAACTCAGAGTCAAATGTGTGTTCCTTCTCTTATAACTGTATAGGACCTTATGGCATATGGTTTGTGTGGTAAACTGACCTCTGACTTTATCTTATTTTCCTCCCTCATTTTCTCTATGCCCAATTTCTTCTTTCTTTTTAATTCTAATACACCCTGTGAACGGTCTCAAATCCTGTTTGGAGTAATATGGAAACAAGCAAGTAATTTCATTGTAGCATGTGCTCATATTGAAATTTCAGATTAATTTTCATTTAATTTACCTTAAGCTAGCTACTTCCTCCTGACAAGGAGGAGCTATAATTTTTATTAAGATATCTCAAGTCATATCATAGATGGGTTACTTCTGGGAAGGTTCCCTTTGACAGCGAATCCTATTGATGGTGTTAGCTTTCTTTTAAGCTTTAATTACAAAGAAAACTGTGAAAATTTCATTTTATAATTCTGACTTTTATTCTCATTTTTTTCTTTGACTTTTGCTCCAGCCATCTTTTGTGGATTTGGGAAGGAAAAGGGGGGCTTATGTAAAAAATTTGTGAACCCATCATTTTAAGAATACTCTTCAGAATAAGACTTCTATATTAGGTTATAGAATAGGCAGAGTAAAGTCTGTATGTGTTGTTATTGTCTTTCTTTTACAAACCAGAACATTAATGAATTTATTTGCAATGACAAAAAAAGTGGAATGTCCGAAAGTCTAGAATATTCCTGAATATTCTGGTTATGTCATTAGCATAATCATTTCCCCAAGCAGATGTGCATGGGGCTGATATTGCCTTTTTTGGGGGAGAATTTAAAATAATTTTAATGAATGAAATGTCTCAAGTCTTTTTTAAAATTTGTAGATTCCTTCTTCCCCCCATCCCCTTTTTTTTCTTTGTAATTTACTTTTGAAGAACTTGGGTGGTTGTCTTGTAGAATTTCCTACAGTTGGGATTGCAGTTTGGTTAAACATGTTGCTCTGCCCTCTATATATCCTGTAAATTGATAGTTTGATGTAGAAGCTTGATAAAGGTTTTATTTTTTTGGTGGGGGGAGGACAAGACACCTTTATAGATGGTATGTGAGACACACAAAATCTCTGGTTATCTCTTGTGATGTTAGCAGTTGTTGGTATTACTATTGGCTTTTGCTTCTTAAAATCCTAAAGTGATCACCATCTTGTCTAGAAGAAAACGGGGAGGCATTGTCTGGAAATGATAGAGTCTGCTTTGTACAAATAGGACTCCTGGTGTGACCATTTGAGAATGAAGCAATATTGTGTGGATTCAAGAAGATCTAGGTTTCAGTCTTGGCTCCTCTGTGTAGGATCTTGCATAATCAACAAAATCAGCAACAATGACAGCAGCAGCTACATTCACTTAGTGCTTGTTTTGTACCAGATTATGTGCTAAGTGCTTTATGTACATTGTGTAGTCTAATCTTTATAACAATCCCGTAAGCCAGACATTATCGTATTTATTTTTGCAGTTCAGAAAGATTAAAAGTGTCCAAGGCCACATTGCTAAGAAATAGTGAAACAGGGAATTCAAGCCCTGCTTGACTCCAGTCTTGTGCTCATAATCACTTTGTTTTTCTAACTCTGTAAAAGTGGGTATACAAATAGCTGCCTTATCTACTTTGCAGGGTTAATTAGATGTTTGTGAAAATGCCTTGAAAAATAAGATAGATATTAAAGTGAGAAGTGTGCTGGGATGACCATTCATGAGGAAAGGTGGATGGTGGAGGCTTTGCCTGTGACTAAGTGACAGTGAAAAGTTTGGATGGAAAGAACCCTGTGGTCATTTTCTGACTTTCATTTCTATTACTATTGCTGTTGAAATGTGGAAGTGTTTTCTTCTCTTGTTAAAATTGAGAGTGATAGAGATTCTGTAGGTGGTAAATGTTGCATGTCAAGTTGCTTAAGAGTCCCTGGGTGAACAAGGATGTCTTAGTTTTACTCCATTTGCCATATATGTAGGCTTAGTACAGATGGGTTTAACCAAGAGAGAAAGAGTGTAGTCACAGTTCAAATTCTTTTTTCTAAAAGGGCAAATAAATATTTAATAAATATTTAAATTTATTTAACATTTATTTAATAAATAAATATTTAATAAATAAAGTAGGAGAAATTATAATTGAATGTATACTATTTTATCTCTTTAGCTGGGTAGTGGGTGTATAATATACATTAAAATTATTTTCAGTACCTCTTTATATGTCTGAACTGTTTTATAATGAATAATACTATTAAAGTACTGACCACTAATATTTGCATGTATGACAGACTAAGAAAGAAATAGGAGTGAGGTTAGTACCTTTAGGTCTGCCTGCCTGGGACAGAAGGGCAGACTGTAGGAACGTGCACTTTTTTTGAGACGGAGTTTCACTCTTGTCGCCGAGGCTAGAGTGCAATGGTGCTATCTCGGCTCACTGCAACCTCCACCTCCCAGGTTCAAGTGATTCTCCTGCCTCAGCCTCCCCAGTAGCTGGGATTACAGGCGCCCGCCACCATGCCCAGCTAATTTTTTGTATTTTTAGTAGAGATGGGGTTTCACCATGTTGGCCAGGCTGGTCTCAAAGTCCTGACTTTAAGTGATCCGCCTCGGCCTCCCAAAGTGCTGGGATTACAGGTGTGAGCCACCACGGCTGGCTGCACTTTTTTTTTTTTTTAAAGGAGATGGGATCTTGCTCTGTTGCCCAGATGGGAGTGCAGTGGCATGATCATAGCTGACTGCAGCCTCAAACTCCTGGGCTCAAGTGACCCATCTTGGCCTCCTAAGTAACTGGGACTATAGGCATGTACCACCTGGCCTAGCTAATTTTTAAATTTTTTGTTAAGATGGATTCTCCCTGTGTTGCCCAGGCTGGTCGTGAACTCCTGGCTTCAAGTGATCCTCCTGCCTCAGCCTCTTTGTAATCCCAGACTGTTGGGATTACAGGCATGAGCCACTGTCCCTGGCAGTGCACTTTATTTTCGGTAAACTCTGGTAATGTGTTTACCAGAAAGCCTTAGGGCTTGACCTGCACACATTTTCTTGGTACTTTGCTTCTTGCAGTTCTTTTCATACTCTAGGGACTTTATTGCCATATTTTCTTTACTATGGTGAAATATCTAGTATTTCATTCTGGTATTCCGAAGAAAGTTTTCCCATTTTATTAAGATATAAATCATATTCCATAAGTCACCCTATTAAAGTGTACAATTTGGCAGCTTTTGGTATATTCACAAAGTTGTACGACCGTCACCAGTGTGTAATATCAGACTGTTTTGTTTCCTTAAAAAGAAATTCCATGCCTGTTAGCAGTCGCTCCCCATTCCTCCCTTCCTCAGCCACAGGCAACGACTAATCTACCTGCTGTCTCTATGGATTTGCCTATTTTGTACATTTCCTATAAGTGAAATCATACAATATTTCACCTTTTGTCTGACTTGTTTCACTTAGTGTAATGTTTTTGAGGTTCATCCATGTTGTAGTATGTATCAGTATTTGTTTCCTTTTTATGGCCAAATAATGTCCCACTGTAATCCATTTTGACTATTATGAGTAATGCTTCTCTGAACATTCATGTACAAGTTTTTGCATGGACATATGTTTTCATTTGTCTTGAGTATATGAATTGATATACTCAATTGATAATTGAGGGGTCATATGATAATTGTGTTTAACATTGTGAGAACCGCAAAACTGTTTACCAAAGTGGCTACACCATTTTGCATTCCCACCAGCAGCGTATAAGGGTTCTGATTTCTCCACATCCTTCAGTGAAGTGGCGTCTCACTATAATTTTGATTTGCATTTCCCTAATGACTGTGTTGAACAGTTTTGCATATGCTTTTTGGTCATTTGTACATTTTCCTTAAAGAAATGTCTCTTCAGATGTTTTGCTTATTTTAAAATTGTGTTGCCTTTTTGTTATTGAATTGTAAGAATTCTTTATATATTCTGGATGCAAGTCCTTTATCAGATATAGGATTTGCAAATATGTTCTCCCATCCTGTAGTTTCTCTTTTTACTTTCTTGGTGGTTATTTTTTGAGGGACAAAAGTTTCTAATTTTGATGAAGTCCCATTTATTGATTTTGTTCCTTCTTATGCTTTTGGTGCCATATCGAAGAAACTGTTGTTTAATCCAAGGTCACAAAAATTTATGTCTTTTTTTCCTAAGAGTTTTAGTGCTTACGTTTAGGTCTTTGATATATTTTTACTTAATTTTTCTATATGGTATGAGGTAGATCCCAATTTTTTTTACAGTGGGGGCAAAAGCTCACTATCTTCCAAATACGTACATCAGTAGCACTTTCAGTTTCCACCTTGCTTGATAATATTTTAATCATTACATGATTCTGCCACTTCATTTGTTTCACCCTCGACTCCCTGCTGAGTATTTGCTGTACCAAAACTATACTAACTTTTGCACTTATCGTAGAATGTGAAAGTTAGGAAGATGTTTATTGATTATGCAGTTGAATCTCTATTGGAATAGAACCCCCTGCATCTGTGACAGAAGAGCTTTCAACTTCTGGAACAGTTTTAGAGGTGGTTAGTTCACTGAAGTGTGCTGTGTTATAATACAATAGTTGTATTAAGAAGTCTTACCTATTCAAACATCATTTTATAAATAAAAAAAGTTTCAGAGGGAACGGGTGTTTAGGAACTCAATAGTTTTAATAAGTTATTTTGCTTTTAGCAGTTTAAATTAAAGAGAGTTGGTGACTGCATCAAAACCCACAGTGTTTTATAATTAAATGAGAACTTTATATCCACCAGTGTAGTAGGAGAAATGCTTGTATTCCTAAAGCAATTCAGGTCAGTTTTTAAAAGCTCTAATGGCTAGAAAGCTTATTCTTTTGTTGAGTTGGAATGTTGCCCTTGGTAATGACTACCCATTTTATCAAGGTCCTCTTAAAACTCAGCGTCTAAAATTAAACTTCACTTATGTGCAGAGTGGTGCAGAGTGTAATTGGCTGATAGTTTTTTTGTTTTTCCTTTTCATATAACCCAGAATTAAGCTGTTATTGGAAGCCATGCTATCTTTGGGGCTCATCTGGAGTTTGTTATCAGTGAAACCCCTCTCTAACAAGAGTTTCTAAGTGCGTCTCCTGTTCCTTTGAAACACTACAGTTGTGAAATGTGCTTTGCATCTATAGATCTGGACTCATCTCTGTGACTTCTTGGCTGTGTCACCTTAGCCAGAACACCCAGTTTCTTTGATCTCAACTCGCTTTTCTGTTGAATGGAGTTAATTCCTCCATTTTTGCAGTATTGGATGATTAAATGAAATGATTTGTGTGTGTGGGTGCGTATGGCTCTAGTGATGAAAGTAAGGCTTGTGAAAACAGCCTTCTGTCACAGGTACTTCTTTGCTGGCCTTACTTAGTCAGATATTAGCTATTTGTTAGCATCCGTCCAGTTCAGATGTCTTTATATCCTGAATTGATAGGAAGTATTTCAAACATGCAGAAAAGAATAAATAGTGGAAAAATAATTCTGTGCACCTTCTGCCCAATTTAGATCTTAACATTTTGCCTTATTTCAGATTTTTAAAAAAAGAAGTAAAACATTGTGGAGTTGAACCTTCTGTGTACCCTCTTTCTTTTACCTCTTCCCCATTCCCCAGAGGAAACATTGTTCTGAATATATTTGTATCTATACATAATGTAATTGTTTTGCATGTTTTAAACCTCAAATACATACTATACTGCAATACGCTCTTGCAGTAGCCTTTTTTTTCTCATCCTTTTTTTTCCTGCGATTTCTATTTCATGGCTACATCACAATTTATTTACTCATGCTCCTCTGGGTGGTTATTAAGTAATTTCCATGTTTTATTATTGGACAATGCTGTAGTCAACATTCCTGAACATATTGCTTGTGAACGTATGTGCATTTCTGTAGAGAGCTTGGAAGGAGAGAGTGTGTGTGTGTGCGTGCACACACATGTACATGTGCGCTTGCATATACGATTGGAATCTCTGGTTGAAAAGTATATGCATCTTCAACTTTGGAGAATAATTTGACATTATTTAATAAAGTATACCAATTTAAACATTACTGTGAGAGTGTGAGAGTTTTACATTCCTCACACATTTCCAGCGTTCCATTTCTTAGCATTATCTAAAATGGGATTCGTAAGGTTCTAGATGGTTAGCAGCTATTAGGTTCAGCAATTTCTCCGGCCAACTCTAGAAGCACTTGGTATATGTAGAAAACATTTATTCTATCAAATGAACAGGCTTCTGGTACTGTGTGGCTCAGGATCTATGACTAACTTATTCTGGTATAAAGCCACCCAGAATTCATTTGACCAGTTTACTTGAAAAATAGCAAATTTTTAGTCCAGGAGCGGTGGCTCATGCACTTTGGGAGGCTGAGGCAGGCGGATCATGAGGTCAGGAGATTGAGACCATCCTGGCTAACACTGTGAAACCCCATCCCTACTAAAAATACAAAAAATTAGCCGGGTGTGGTGGCGGGCACCTGTAGTCCCAGCTGCTCGGGAGGCTGAGGCGGGAGAATCTTCAACCCGGGAGGTGAGGTTGCAGTGAGCCGAGTTCGCGCCACTGCACTCCAGCCCGG
This sequence comes from Theropithecus gelada, assembly GCF_003255815.1. NCBI lineage: Eukaryota > Metazoa > Chordata > Mammalia > Primates > Cercopithecidae > Theropithecus > Theropithecus gelada. Next base: position 44,856,025 of record NC_037681.1, read on the forward strand.
GCAACAGAGTGAGACTCTGTCTCAAAAAAAAAAGAAGAAGAAAAAAAGAAAAATGGCAGATTTTTATCTCTGAGTCACATAAGCATTGGTAATAGTCTTCATTACCTATATATTACTTGATTAAGCTCTATGTGAGCAAGTAAAGTGAGTATCTGGCAATTGTGACTTAAAATAAGTATTATTAAGAGATTAATAAAATAAGCATAGGTTAATCTGTAATAAAATGTAAATATAGGACCAGGTGTGGTAGCTCACAGCCTTAATCTTAGCACTTTGGGAGACTGAGGCAGGTGGACCACTTGAGCCCAGGGGTTTGAGGACCAGCCTGGGCAATGTGAGGAAACTCTATCTCTACAAAAATACAAAAATTAGCCGGTTATGTTGGCGGTGTGCCTCTGAGGTGGGAGGATCGCTTAAGCTCGGGAGGTCGAGACTGTAGTGAGTGGTGATTGGGCCACTGTGCTCCCACCTGGTGACACGGTAGAGTGTCTCAAAAAAAAAAAAAGAAAAGAAAAAAAAAGTAAATGTATAAATAGATAAATTTATATGGCTTAAGATTTTGACGTTAACGACATCTAGGATAATTTAATGTGAAGTGTAGTATAATGAATGTTAGGTGAATATGCAGAATTAATAAAGTTACATTAATCATCCATAGCTTAAAGACAGAGGTGGTACAGATTCATTGGATTAAGAAGCAAGTGTGTGAGCCAGAGAGTGCTTATCAATTTGTGACCTTTGCTTGGACTCCAGGCATCAGAATAAGTTACCAAAGTTGTTTAATCTAATTTAGCATTGAGAAAGAACTTACCTGAAAGAGATTATTTTCAAGTTTTGTATTAAAAACATGTTTCTTATGACATTCCTAAATTATTAAAGGTGCATTTAGGAACAACTTATTTTGGGGACATTTATTTTGGCACCTTTTTATTTATTTTCATTTTTATTATTTTTTTTGAGATGGGGTCTGGCTCTGTTACCCAGGCTGGAGTGTGGTGGCGCGATCATGGCTCACTGCAACCTCCGCCTACCAGGCTCAATCTGTCCTCCCATCTCAGCCTCCCAAGTAGCTGGGATTACAGGCTCACACTACCATGCTCAGCTAATATATTTTTTTGTTTGTTTGTTTGTTTTTTTTGAGACGGAGTCTTGCTCTGTCACCCAGGTTGGAGTGCAGTGGCCGGATCTCAGCTCACTGCAAGCTCCGCCTCCTGGGTTTATGCCATTCTCCTGCCTCAGTCTCCTGAGTAGCTGGGACTACAGGCGCCCGCCACCTCACCCGGCCAGTTTTTTGCATTTTTTAGTAGAGACGGGGTTTCACCGGATTAGTCAGGATGGTCTCCATCTCCTGAACTCGTGATCCGCCCGTCTCGGCCTCCCAAAGTGCTGGGATTACAGGCTTGAGCCACCGCGCCCGGCCTGCTCAGCTAATATTTTAAAACTTTTTTTTAGAGATAGGTTCTCACTATGTTGCCCAGGCTGGTCTCAAACTCTTGGGCTCAAGCAGTCCTCCTGCCACAGCCTCCTAGAGTTCTGGGTATTACAGGTGTGAGTCACCGTGCCTGGCCTTTGGCAACCTTTTAATAATTTATCTCTACTTTTGGCATTTTGAGTGATTAAGAGTGATTCATGTTATATTACTTGGAGGAAGACTGTCTTGTTTTCTTGCTTGCTTGTTTGCAGTATTGGATGATCGGTCCAAAGTTATGAAAAGAATATTGGAACATTATTTATGGAAACTAGGGGGAAATGTTAAAAAGTAGGAGGGAGAAAAAACCCGTAGAGCAAATAAAGTAAGCAATAACTACCTATACGTAGTACTATCCCTAAACAAAAGCCATTGGTGGGCTTCTGAAAGTTAGTCTAGATTTATAATTTTATTCAGTTTTTTTCCTAAAGCTATTCTATAATTTATAGAACCAGGAGTTAAAAGCAAAACAAACAAAAAACAGAAGGCTTCAGTGAAGCTCCTCAAGAAAGAAGTTATTCTTTTAGTTCTACTTCTGCTCTTTGTCAGTGCCTCAGAAGCTCTTACTAAGGAAGAGCCTCAGCTCAGCTGGCAGGCGGTCACTGTAGCGGCTTGACTCCTGTGTGCTAGCTGCTTGGTAGGCTGAATAGACTGAGCCATGATCTGCATATTATAAAGGCACAAGTGACATGGACCCTGACCTATGAAATAATTTTTTTCTCTTTATGAATATAAATAGATTTTGCCTTTTTTTTTAAATTGAGGGGTGGAGCTAAGACGAAAGTTCATTACATTGTAAATGCAAATGAATTATATGTTGCTGCTGTTAAACTGAGCCAAGCTGATGGCCACACTAATTAAATGTCAGTGAATATATTAGTACAGATTAAGAATTTTTTTAACTTGGTTTAATCCCCCTTCAATTTTCAGTCTGATACCTGACCCTTTTCTCTCCTCTCTCACATGTTAGCATCATCTTTCTCACTTCCTCTCTTATACCTCTGTTATACCCATTGCTGTGAAGTTGCCTCTCTGGCCTTCATTCCAATGTACTTTCCTATTTCTAGCCAGCTTTTTTTTTTTTTCATTTTAAAAATATATCTTTATATACCAGTGTTTTTTCCTGTGCTCCCCCTTCAACCACACACACACACACACACCCCCCCCCACATACCCCCCGTTTTATTTAGACTTCCCAGTATTTTACTGTATGTTGAATTTGAATGCTTTAAGGCTAGTGCATACTCTTCTTCAGTTAGGTCTAGGCCCAATATTTTCCTATTGGCTTAAACTTGCCCCATTTACACACTTTTTTACTTTGGTTCTTGTAGAGAATTGAATTTGTATTTTTTGTACTGTATTTTCTGCTGTGAGTGTCTTCCTTTTTTTCCTTCAGTTTCTCCCTTCTTCCGCTCTGTGTGGAATCTCTTCTGCTTGTCACTACTCTTCTGTTTGCACACTACCCACCCTTTTCCAAGACCCAGTATGTACCAACTTTCTCCTCTGAGCAAATGCATTTCATTTGTACCTGGAGTACACATTGCATTTTCTCACAGCCAGGCCCTTCTTGGATTTCGCTTATCTGGAGCTGAGGTTTTTCTCTCAGGGTTTATGTCTGTGAGAGCCTTTTCACACTGACAAGGTGTTTTTGCCACTGTGAGATTTCCTTTCACAGAAACTAGAAGGCTAATTTACCTAGCATGCATGCCTTTGACATACAGGTATTTATTTATCTGGCTCAAACAATTAGAACTAGAATATTGGAAACAAGGTTGTTCTTAGGAAGATTTTACTCAAAGCCACCAGAGCATACATGTGAAGTGGTTATCATTGAGCTTAGTTGTTGCTAGCTTTTTCATTTTAAAATAGTTTTATCTTTGTATTAGGGCACAGGATGGTAGAGATAGTATGACTGGGTGTTTCTAGTGATAATTATGATAATTTGCTAGGATTTACAACTAGGAAGGGAATTATTTAGAATTTTAGTTAGTGAAATGATAATATAGTAATAACGTCAGAATTTTGGAATGTGCCTTATGATTTCACTACGCTCTTTTAATTTTTACATAGTTCCTTCTGGTAGTTGTCTACAAGTGTATGTATTTTGTGTAGATATTCTTACCATGTTTTTTTTGTTCTTGTATTCTGTTTCTCATTTAACATAACTAGTAATAACAACCATTTATTGAGTGAACATATATTTTAAAAGTCCTAACAAAATTTTAGCAAATCAAATCCAATACTATATAAAAAGTATAATACATTATGGTAGAGGTTACCTTGGGAGTGCAAGATTGGTTTAATATTCAAAAATTAATAAATGTATTTTACCATGTTAACAGACTAAAAAGAAAAAAATATGAACATCTCAATAAATGCATAAAAAGCATTTGATAAAAATTCAGCAAATTAGAAATAGAGATAAGAATTCTCAGCAAATTAGAAAAAAGAGGGCTTCCTTAACCTGATAAATGGAGTGTATTTTTGAAAAGCCTACAGTTTAACATTATACTTAATGGCGAAAGACTAAACGCTTTCCCTCCATAATCAGGGACGAGGGAAGTATATCTCTTCTTACCACTTCTCTTTCACATTATACTGGAGGTTCTAATCTGTGTGGTAAAGTAAAAAAAAGAACTAAAAGGCATCCAGATTGGCAAGGAAGAAGTAACTTTTTATTTGCAGGTGACATGATTATCTACAAATAGATTCTACAAAAAAGCTACTAAAAGTAATATGTGAGTTGAACAAGGTTGTAGGATAGAAGATCAATATGTAAACCTGAATTGTATTTTTGTATATTGGCAATGAACATTTGGAACTTGCAATAAAAATTAATGCCATGTATAAAAACATCGAATACTATGAAATACTTAGAGAAAAATCTGAGAAAAGATGTTTAAGACTTGTACACTGAAAACTATAAAGTGTTCCTAAGAGATGTTAAGATGACCTAAGCAAATGGAGAGAGAGATTGTGTTTATGCAACAGAAGACTAAATACTAAGATGTCACCTTCCCCTAAGTGTTCTGTGTGTACTGTGCAATCCCAGTCAAAATCCTAGCAGGAATTTTTTGGTACTGATTGACAAGCTGATTCTAAAATTCACATAGAAATACAGAGGACCTAGAGCAGCCAAAACAACTTTGAAAAAGAAGAAAATTGTTGTAAGACTTACACTATTTATCTTCAAGTCTTATTATAAAACTATAGTCATCACAATAGGGTGGTATGGGTTTCAAGACAGACAAGTAGATTGATGGAACAGAATAGAAAGTCTGGAATAGATTCATTTACATATGTGATAAACAAAATGTATATGTATACAATGAAATATTATAATTCATTCATAAAAAGGAATGAAGTACTGATACATGCTACAACATGGATGAACCTTTAAAACATTAGGCTAATTGAAAGAAGCCAGTCATAGGCCGGGTGCGGTGGCTCAAGCCTGTAATCCCAGCACTTTGGGAGGCCGAGACGGGCGGATCAAGAGGTCAGGAGATCGAGACTATCCTGGCTAACCCGATGAAACCCCGTCTCTACTAAAAAAAATACAAAAAACTAGCCGGGCGAGGTGGCGGGCGCCTGTAGTCCCAGCTACTCGGGAGGCTGAGGCAGGAGAATGGCGTAAACCCGGAAGGCAGAGCTTGCAGTGAGCTGAGATCCAGCCACTGCACTCCAGCCTGGGCAACAGAGCAAGACTCCATCTCAAAAAAAAAAAAAAAAAAAAAAAAGAAAGCCAGTCACAAAAGATCACTATAGAGTGGTCTCTATAGAAACAGAAAGTAGATTAGTGGTTGCCTTAGGGCTAAGTTGGAAGGACTAGGGGACAGGGTTTCTTTTTGAGATGATGAATATGTTCTAAAATTGACTATGGTGATGGTTACTTATATCTTTGAATATACCAAAAATCATTGACTTGTACGATTTAAACAGGTGAATTGTATGGTATATGACCTATCTCACTATAACTGTTAAAAAGAAAACACGGTTGGGCATGGTGGCTCACATCTGTAATCCCAGTACTTTGGGATGCTGAGGCTGGAGGATCGTTTGAGGCTAGGAGTTTGAGAACAGCCTGGGCAACAAAGGCCCTGTCTCTACAAAATAAAAAATTAAAAAATTAGCTGGGTGAGGTGATGCATGCCTAATACTAGTAGGCATAGTCTCGGGAGGCTGAGATGGGAGGATTGCTTGTGCCCAGAAGTTGGAGGCTGCAGTGAGTTAAGATGCCCCCCAAATAGAAAATTTAGTAGCAGTATTTTTTGAAAAGTATGAAAGAACAAGCCATGTGTTGAGAAAAAATATTTGTAATTCATTTATAAAGGATTTAATTCCAGAATATATGGAGTTATCAAAGCTCAATATTAAGGAAACATAAAAACTAATTCAGAAATGAGCAGAGTACCTGTACAGAGAGTTTACTAACAGAGATACACAGATGACGGATGAGCACATCAAAAGATAATAAACATCATTAATCATTACAGAAGTGTGGATAAAATCCATAATGAGAGATCACTAACACCTTTTAAAATGGCTAACATTGCCATAAGTAGTAGAAAGCTGAAACTGGATCCCTTCCTTACACCTTATACAAAAATCAATTCAAGATGGATTAGAGACTTAAATGTTAGACCTAAAACCATAAAAAACCCTAGAAGAAAACCTAGGCGGCCGGGCGCGGTGGCTCAAGCCTGTAGTCCCAGCACTTTGGGAGGCCGAGACGGGCGGATCACGAGGTCAGGAGATCGAGACTATCCTGGCTAATATGGTGAAACCCCGTCTCTACTAAAAAAAATACAAAAAAACTAGCTGGGCGAGGTGG